>NC_062207.1:3692427-3809927 GCF_912470025.1 Vespa velutina
ATAATAAATGTGAACAGCTATTACCTGATACTTCCCAAATAAATAACTAATATGAAATAAATAATAAGAATAATGATTAACTTGGGATGAGATCAGGTTAGAGTCGTTCTATTTGAATATTATCCTTTTTTTTCAAAAGGCTATGTGCTCTTACCCTTTAACCCTTTCACAGATCCAGACATCATTTGGTAGAAGATGTGATACGAACGTTCTAAAGTCTGTTGAGAGATGACACGAGCCTTTTCCAATAAATCTGTTGATTATTGAATTATTGAATTTATTCATATATGATTATTATTCTTCGATATCCGATGAGAAAGATAAATTTGATTTATTATACTTACAAGTTTCGATATCAGCACCGGCCAATTTTCCGGAGGGACCGAAGTGAATACGAATGAATTTACCCTAAACGTGAACGGCAATATAATTATTTATACCAATCGATAATATATAGTATATAACTGAGATTACGTTTACGAATTCGACGAAAGGAAATTATAAAAAAAGAAATCATTATTAAATATATAGATGAACTTACAAAACGCGAGGAGTTGTCATTACGGACGGTCTTAGCATTACCAAAGGCTTCCAATACGGGATTAGTCTGAACGACTTGATCCTCAAGAGAACCCTTCTTTTGGGATGTATCATCGGCTTTCTTTGTTGAAGCACCAACAGTGGCAAAATAAGCAATTACTTTTTTCGTGTTTTCAGTTTTACCAGCACCAGATTCACCGGTAATCAACATAGACTGATTTTCACTGTCTGTGAAGGAAAAAACGATTTATCTTTATAAATATATCAAATTTTCTTTCTCTTTTTTAATTAAATATTTTATATCTATATACACTTACTGGTTAACATGTTGACGTAAGCACCATCGGAAATGGCAAAGATATGGGGTGGAACTTCATTACGTCTTTTACCACGATATAATTTTGCGCACCTTTGAGTATAGACAGGGAATCTTTTGTAAGGGTTAATGGCAACGCAGAACAGGCCAGAATACGTCTGCAAAATGATATATATATATATATATATATATACATATACGTGATAATAATTATTGAATATAAAAATGTTTCTTTGAAAAAAGCATGGGAATAACAACAACAAGAAAAAGAAAAGAAACACGTAGAAAATGCACAAATAAATAGATCAACAATTCCCCATTGGTGGTGGTTGGCCGGTCTGCGGTCTTATACTGCTGCTATTATTATATGGAAATTCAAGAGTAATTATACAAAAAAGAAAATGTAGAATGATCTAAACATTTTCTTTATTAATAAACAACTCGTGTCTCGAGACGAGAGTTTAACCATAGGAAAGATCATCAAACGATAGATCATAGAATGTATGCAAGCCACGAAGGTAAAAGAAAAAAAAAAACAACACAAATCAGGTGTATCAATCACAAAAGAATGAAGATGAAAATTCAGAAGTATCTGAGAGATGATGATAAGTGAGACGATATTTTGGAGAAAATCGTCGAGATTAGGATAGTTATCATTGGCGACAAGTCTTAAAGTCGTTTACCAATGTATGAAAAAACGATTCTTCTTGAATCGTTAAACGTCATGTGGCACGTTGTAGTGCTTTGTAACGACGTTCTGTTGTATTTTTTTTTTTTTTTTTTATTACAAACAATTCCAAGATAAAGAGAACATTAAGAAGACAATATTTGGTTAGATAACCGAGCTGAGAATGTTATTAGAAGAAAGAAAAATATCTTAAGATATTTTTCTCGACTATATAATTCTCATTAACTCGATATCTTTCTTTCTTTTTTTTTTTTTGATCATCCATTGAATTTTTTTTTTTTTTTTTTTTTTTTTTTTTTTTAGAGAAAATCAGGAAGCCAAAGATGTAAACGACAAGGTTTCACTCCACAGATAAGCGGAGTCAATTGTTCTCCTTCAGGTCTGAAGTCTTACGTAGATGAGTTGGGCGTAGTAACGTTGTTTTAAGTTGTGCAGTACTGAAGCATCATTGAGGTAGGTCAGATTAGACATGTCCTCGCATTTCTCGTATTTTGGCGGGTTCACTTGCTGCAGTTGATCCTTCTTGAAGTCCTTTGTCTGTCATCATAGTCCCCCAAAGAGACACGGAAGAAGAGAGCGAGAGAAGAAGGGGGAGGGGGCAAGAGAAAAGAAAAGAAAAAAACCCGGTTAATATTGATAACAATGAAACTGTGACTTACGTAAATTAGTTTGTGGTAATAACGTTGTTTCAGATTGTGCAATACGGAAGCCTCGTTCAGGAAGGTCAGATCTGCCATATCTTCGGATTTTTCAAATTTTGGTGGGTTCACTTGGGACAGCTGGTCTTTGCGGAACTGTTTCGTCTGTGTGGGCGCCCGTGTTTTATGGTAATTCGTACTCATATTCATCGTTAGTAAATAAACATCTTGGACTTTATCTTTTTTTCTTCATTTCTTTTCTTATCGTTAACATATACAGGGTTTACATGCATAGCCTTCGTGTAAACCTTGTATATATATATATATATATACGCAACGGGAACACCAAGAAGTAAGAAAATTTGATTTCTCTATAATTACTCTACCAACTAAAGTGTTCCTGTTATTTCAGTTTTAATTTTTTTTTTTTTTTTTATCATTCTTCTCCGAATAATTTTGTAATACATTTAATATTGTGTACGCGCTAATACGCAACGTATACTTCAAATATAACAGAACTTAGAGTTTCAACAAAACTTGTAATTGATTGCAATCGTTTTGGCAAACTACTGTGGGTGGTACGATAAAGATAACACATAGTCTCATTTAGCTTCGAAATGTCGATACTAAAATAAATGTGGTCGATCACGAAGCTACAGTAGAAAGAGAAGGAAGATAATGATATATATATATATACATATATATTTTTTTTTTCTTCCTTTTTTCCTCTCTCCCTTTTCGATCACGTTGCGTAAAAGCGCTAGAGACCATATATCCGGCAAAACATATCTCTTTCTCTTTCTATCCGTCTGTCTCTGGCTAGCTAGCTAGCTAGGTGCTAGCTAGCTTTTGACAGTGCTCTAAAAATATATTGACCTGCGTTTCGAGAAGTGGCGTTTCAATTTATTATTACCATCGTCGCTGGCTATGCTAACAATAGCGTTTAGGTGTCGACGGGCCAGGGTTTGCTGAACTATTATGTAACACCATACTTCTTCCGTTTCCCTCCATCTATTTCTTTTCTCCATTTTTTTCTTTGTGTTAGTCGCAGCATAGAATTTATTTATTCATTCATTTATTTATTGATAAAAATTGTCAAGTCAAAGTTAAAATCAAATATTTATTGTTTCTAATCTAAATCTGTTTCACAACTACCAAATGATTTTTTTCTCTTCTTTTTAATGATAAAAAAGTGGAAACAGATATCTGCATAGTTCCTTCTATTTTTTTTAATTATCCGAGATCAAATTATCTCTATTATTTTCGTTTTTATCTTTCTTAGAAGAAGAATTCATTTTCTCCCGTCAATTTATTTTCGTTGATAGAAAGAGAACGGAGAGAGAGAGAGAGGGAGGGAGAGAGAGAGAGAGAGAGAGAGAGAGAAAGAGAGAGAGCGCCGGATATCTTGGCGCGTTCGGCGATAGAAGGTCGTAAAAGCTTCGAGCGATTTCTGTTCTCTCCAAAAATAGAGACGGAGTAGCTTGATACGGCAAAGCTCCGGCATGTTTGCCTTCCCTGTACATGTAGATAGATACATACATACGTATATACACAAGCTTATATGCTTATGTATCTCTTAAAGTATTATCTCGTGTATGTAGCTACATTTCCTTTACCCATTCTCAATTTTTTTCAGATATATCCATCGGATTAATTACATTTTCAACCAATCAAAGATTCATATTAACAATTGAAGAAGAATGAATAAATAAATAAATAAAGTAACTTTGCACTTTTTTATATATAAATATATTTAGATGATCTAAATGACCGATTGAAACTATGCAATAATAACACCTGTGACGTGAGAAAATCGTATCAATTATCTAGAAACGTGATATTTGGTTTATCAAGAAAATTGAGACATGGGTAATCCTAAAGGAATAAATAATTAAAAGAAAAGAAAAAATGCAAACCTCGCCGCCTGGTAATCCGACGGAAACAACATCACCCTTGGTAGCTTTGATTTCACCAAGAAGATAACCCTCCTTTTCGTCGGGTACCCAGCACGCCTTTTTAGCATCATAAGGTTTGGTCTGATCGATTCTCTTTTGTTCGAGAGAAACAAAGAGATAGGGAGTTGGATCAGGATCTTCTCCCTCCTGAGGCTTTGGCTTTGGCATGTTGGTTAACTTTGGTGTCGCTACTTCTCGATTACTCGATTACTTCGAAACTCGAGAAAGATATATTCGTCTTTCTATTCTTTATCCTTTCACACTTTTCGTCGTTTTCCCACTATAATAAGAGGGAGAGGGAGGCCTGCTCGCTTGATTTTTTTTTCTTTCTTCGTTCTCTTCGTTCCTCGCTGAATTCGGCGACGGACGGACTACTTCTGGCGGCACGATCTGGGCGGCCCTAAATAATAAACAAAGATCGTATATAAAACAATAACATTCATCGATATGATTCGTTCAGGCTATAAAAACAAAAATAAAATGGAGAGAGAGAGAGAGAGAAAGAATGTCTTTTCGTCACACATTTCTACTTTTATTCGTTCGAAATCACTTTGAAAATATACCATCATAATCTCACATATGCATTACGTGCATATATATATATATATATATATATATATATATATCGACGCATGTTTTAACAGGAAGCTAGTAGAATAAGTCAAAAATAACTCCGCCTTTTCAAAACGAAATACCAATGAACCAAGTCACGGATTAAAAACACGCCATTGCGTTGATAAACGAATAAATAAAAATCACGCTCAAAAAAAGCATACATACATATATATATATATATATATATACATAGATATATGTAGTCGTATAAATGCGTACATACATTTTGAAATGCAAGAGAAAGATTTCGAAAGAATAAAGAAAGAAAGGAAATACATCACGTGCTATCTCAGACAATAATGTTTTGCCGCGCGATTTCCAACAAAACGGCGGCGCAACCGACAAAGTTTCTTTGCAACGAATTTTTTCCTTTGACGAACAAAAAACAAAATGATTAATTATTTAAATTTAATTTTCCTCCTTGATAATCGAATATTTTCACTAATTATATACTAATTAAGTCCCTAATTCGTCGATGTATTACTTATTTTTGGGGTATATTCTCCTTTAAGTAGAATATCACAACCATAAGTCCGACATTATACGTATCATCGTGAGAGAGAAAGAGAGAGAATTAAATTTTAAATATTCTATTAGAAATTTTGAAGCGATATTTCGCTCGTTAAAAAATTTGCAAAAGCACTAAAGCTATTATCAAAGAAAAAAATATAAAGAAATAAATGAGTGATTAAATTATCCGTAGAAACGTTAACAAAAGTCAGTCCTTCGTTTGAATACAATTTCACAAGTGTCGTCGTCGCACCGAACCCATTTCACTGTGTTTTTCGATCTTCGTAAAAAATGTTTCTCGATCTTTCATATATATATATATATATGTAAAAAATATATGTGTATGTATACATACACATGTATAAAAAGAGCACACACAAAAGATAGAATTCGATTATCGGAAACAGATGAAATCTCTGAATCCAATTAGCACACAATTGATCGGTAAAATTGATCGTCTTCCTTTATAAAACACCTTTAAGATTTTTGTCCACTATAAAAAAAATCCCTTTTGTGGTTAAACAAAAGTAGTAATTCGCACTTTTCCTTTCAGGCTTTTTATAATCTCTCTCGCGCGATTGAAACTTCAAAAAGATGGAGATATTCCCAATTGGTTGATTGATCCAAGTTTTCAGCGTCTCCGTGTTTCTGGGTTGCGATGAATCTTTTTCTCGAGTAGAGAATTTTTCTTTCTTTTTTTTTTTCCTTTTCTTTTCTTTAGAAATGACGGAACGTTAACAACGTCTTCGAATGTAAATATGAGAATTCGATGATGAAAATCTAATCTCATAGCATGAATGTACTTACTAATATATTATTTCGAAAAATCTTTTCAATATTTCTCTCTCTCTTTCTCTCTCTTTCTCATTTTTTCCCTTTCAATCTTTCTCTGTCTCTTTTTTGAAAAATCTACGAACAAAACTAGAATACTTTTTCACAATTCGAAAACTATGCGAGAATAAGAAAAATAATCTGACACTCTTTTGAAAAGCAAATAAAAGAAAAAGAAAAAGAAAAAGAAAAAGAAAAAGAAAAAGAAAAAAAAATGTATATATATTTTTCCGGCAAAGAGAACAATCGACGTGATTCACTTACGTTAGAGAGCCGTTCTGTCGGGGAAACGAGCGGGGGCTCCCAATATAAGCGCGTGCAACGTGATCCTAAGCTGTAACGAGGCTTACGATTGGTAGACGATATGGGCCAATGAAAAAGCGCGTTAGTTCCTGGGCCAATCTACCTTTTTAGGTGGAGATGATAGCGAAAGTGTGACAAGGGGGTGGTGGCGGAAAGGTACTACGAGCGCAGAGTTGTACGTCCGTGCTCGGCTCGACTTGAGTGAGATGAAAATAGATAGTATGTTGGAGTGTGATAGACTGTTATGCCTATGAGAATCATTTCCAAGGGGGAAGGTTCCATGCTCGTTCTCTCTCTCTCTTTCTCTCTCTCTCTCTCTCTCTCTCTCTCTCTCTCTCGCTCGCTCGCTCGCACTTGCTTATTCCTCTACCTCTTCAGTCTACCTCTTAGTCTTTCTATTGCAGCTAAGAAGATCGAAACTCCCTTAAGACGATGCTCATGGACCAGTCTAGCGCCATTCCATCGAGGTGCATGTCGGAAGGACGCGAATAAGATCCGAACAAGAGTGTGGAGAGTAGTTGGTTACTTGTCAGGTGGTGGTAGTCTCCTCCTCGAATACCCAAGACACGATCCATTGCAGCAGCAACGTGTACTCCTGTACGGTCCACGTGGAAGATACACGTGGTCATACACGATAGATCGACGATAACAGCTGCGAAATAGTTGCATCTTCTCTTCTTAAGATGAAAAAGAAATCGATCGATCATTTTTATGTTTCTTCGGATATCTTTTATAGATTCCTAATGATTCGTCTTTGATTTTCTTGATTTTCGGTTTACTGCATTTTGTTATATTTTATTTTATTTTTTTTTTTTTTTTTATTTTTGTATCTTCTTCTTTCCTTATTGATTTATCATCTATATTATATTGAACTGATTCACTTTTAATTATTCCCATTTAATTTCGATGCTTTATTTATTATAGTAAATGTGGTTTTATGGTTGACTCCATTTTTCTTCGATTATTATCATAATTATTATTATTCCTTTTTTAATGTACATATATACATATATATATATATATATATATATATATATAAATAGTTTTATTTTTAAGATGAGATCATATTTGCTAACGTTAAAATGCTCGAACCATTAAATATTTACCGGATTTTAAATGACACAAATCGTTGCAATAAATTTCGTTGCATGTATCACATATATTGCTCATGTTATAAAATAAAAATTATGAATTCTAAGGCGTGTAGGATCACTTGTTTGGTAGAACGTTTGCAATGTGAAATAAAACTTATAATAAACGTTATATATAATAGACATTCAAACTAGTGATAATAAAATTAGTTAAAAATATAGCCTCATTGTTTTGATCGTCACGTGACCAACACGTAGAAGTAATTACTGATAAATTTTTGGCTATATCTAATTAAATAAACAAAAAAACCCTAGCAACAATTAATTAATACACTATCAGAGAGATTAACATCTTTGTTTAAGTTTATAAGAGCCAGTGGAAGAGAAAGAAGTTCATAAAGTTACGTTACGAATTCCGAAGATGTCCTTGAAATTTCATTAATATAACCGAGTCAAAGAAGGATTTCAATGATCTCGAAAATCACGAGTCGATATAGCAACATCATTTCCTTCGGTATTTCTATGAAATTGGATGTTATCCAGTTCTGTCAATTTGGCAGAATGATCTAATGCGGAAGGAACCAGGATTACTGCATATAATAATCGAATAATTGATCGAATAATCGATCTAAGAGATCAATCCATTGGGATTCATCTATAACATCTATAATCAATTAATTTTATACAAGTTTTATTATAAAATGCATTAGATAGAAAAAAATAAGTGAAACTTTGGCATCATTTTTCAATAAAACTAAAACGTGACTAATAAACGCTAATCGTCCAATCTAAAGGCTATATAATGAAACGAATAGTGTGCCAAACATGTGTTTAGATGAAAATCGAATAATAAATTAATCTCAACTTTATATGCAGGCTAAATTAGCAATATCTTTCAACGAGTTATCAGTTGGTTCTTGTATTTCTAATAATTCAAATATCATAGAAAATATAATTTTTATTTCATCTTTAAATGGTACTCTCTTGTTTCGGGGCTAGATCCGAACTATTAACAACAATTAATATAGATCTTTATTTTATAAGTAAGACAAATGATATATATATATATATATATATATATATATATATATATATATATATATATATATTTGAGGATTAATTTCACGATGGATCGTTAAACAAAGAAGAATTTAGCCATGTCATTTATCTAAACGTCATTCATGATTCACGAAACATATGTATGCATTTACGAAGTTGTTAAAATGTTAATCTTAGTGATCTAAAGTAAAAAGAAGTTATCTCTTGTCTATAAAAATATTATTCCATTTTCTTTTCTAACAAAAGAAATAGAAAAAGATTTTTTAAAACTGATTAGAACGAAATTAATGTACGTTTTCTTAATACAATTAATAATCTACATTATATTTGCTAAGATTATACTTTATAAAGAGGAAGAGAGAAAGAGAGAGAAAGGACCGATAAAAATCAATGAAAGCATTAAATGGATATCGTCGATACGATAGGGAAAAACGATAACTATTGGAGTTGGTCGCGCGATTAGGAATGCGCGGAAATAGATCGGTTGCGCAACACCGTCGGTAAATTAAGATTCTGACGCGGGCGGATGCCATACCAATGTTTATTGCGAGACTCTCAAGACAACGACGCTCGATCAAACACGCGAAACTTCTCGATGGATTTGTAAATATATACATATACACGTAAAGATTTAAGAGAAAAATATTAGGGGAAAATGAACGAAAACTAAAATGATTGAATCAACAAATACACGCGCACAATTTCAAAATAACAAAGACAATGAAAAAGAGATTAGAAACGTGGAAGAACATGTATCGTAACATGTAACGCAAATTAAAAATTAATTAATTAATTATTAAATATGTTCGTTTGGACAAATTTCATATATAAATATTCTAATAAAACAATGTCGATATAAGAAAAATATTTGTATATATGATATTCATATGGAACTTAATGTGGGAAGGAAGAGAGAGATGCTGATGGTAAGGGAAAAGCTAAGCGCAGCAAATGAAAAAGAGTTTCGAAGCTTTCGAACGATGGAGATCACAGGAGTAAGAGTAGGAGAGACCGAATCTAAGATTATTTCTGGATCAGCCGGAGATAAACCGGGCCAACGTCGGCCGAACGAAGCCGACGAGGTGGACTGAACAGAGCCTTGAGGCTTGAGTCATCCCCGTTCGATTCGAATTTGGCGCTCTCCGACGATTACGAACGAGATACCGTAATATGGAAACGTCCCTTATTGTCTACCTATATTTCTTTCTCTATTGTCTCTCTCTCTCTCTCTCTCTCTCTCCCTCTCATATAATATTTATAAATAATTTATAATAATTTATTACTCCAATTTATCTTTTATATGTTTAAGTATTGGATTAGAAACGATATTTGTTGAGACGCAATTATTAGTTACATATAGACGAACTCTTTCCAGTTACTTTGTTTTTTATGGCTAATGTATTTATATGACCTATTATCGTACTGCGACATTATAATTATAAATATTTTATATGTATCCTAATACAAGTAATACAGATTATAAACTATTTTCTAATTATGACTCTATAATGGAGAATTGTATAATAAATTAGATCGGCATAATCTAAATTATTTCTCTATAATAATTTCATATAATGAATATTATTATTTTTTTAAATATTAAACATAAACAAATATGATGACCTAATAATAACTTCAAATAATTAACAAAATAACTAAATAATAATAATAATAGAAAATTTTTAATCGATTAAAGATTGTTATTATCTCTTATAAGATTAATTCTTAATTGGTCGATTCAAAAATAATTTAATTGATTTTATCTCTCTAATCGTATCTTTCGAAAGCTTCGCCTCTTAACTCTTATCTTATTTTACATCATAGTCAATATATTAACTACATGAAAATTCCATAGAAAATTGTTCATCATTTTACAAAGATCTTTGTACACCGGCAATAATAATGGGAATTCTTAACCGAGCCAAAGAATGCCTGGGCAAGCAGACTTGGCACGACTAGAAATCCTACAAAGAAGTTTAGGATCGCGGATGTAAAACTTCTCTCTCTCTCTCTTTCTCTCTCTCTCTCTCTCTCTCTCTCTCTCTCTCTCTCTCTCTCTCTTTCGTCCGTTCTCTCTCTTTTTTTTCTTTCTTTCCGTCTCTTTTTCAGATACCTATAACATAGAGAGCTCATTATAAAAGATTATAATTTTTTTCTCTAATAAATATCCAATAAACTTCAACATTAACCGAAAAAAGAAAACAAATCAATCCTAATGAATATTACCTGAAAACATGATCTATATCTAGTTTAGCCTAAAAATCGATTAAATCATAATAAATCATGAATTAATGTATTGTAACCTAAACGAAGAACATTGTTTTTATAAAATACAAATTCATGAAAAAATATCTATGTCCTACAATTTATGTTTAAATATTACATAAGACATAGGTATTATATAGGTAATTGGCATAATATTATTGCAAAAGTCTTAGCAGATACTATCCTTATTCCATGTCACTCTATTCATTCTTGTTGCACCTATGTATTTTATCTTTCTACCTTGTCACATCTCGTACCTTATTTTGTCCTTCTTTTGCCTTACCTACACCTCTTTTCTGTACCTTCTGGGGATCTGACAGCAGCTATTTTCGTTTCCTGGCGGCAATATAGAAGCTCTACGTTGAGGCTTCAACCAGTTCGTTCTCTCTCTCTCTCTCTCTCTCTCTCTTTCATTCTTATTTCTTCGTTCTCTCTCATTTATCCCAGTTTCTCTTCTTACTCTTTTTATCCCAGTTTATTTCCATTCTATTTTTTTTTTTTTTCTATATTACGAATGGATTATGCACATTATGCAGTCTACTTACGACTACACTTTTATGACATCATTCATTGCATTACTTATAATAAACGGATGAATATTTTTTTTTCGTTTTCATTTCATTTTATTCGATATTTTATTCCTTTTCTATTTTCCTTTAAATTAATATTTTCTCACGAGCTTTCTATTTTCATCTGTTTATTTTTATTATCAGCAGTCCGGCTTTTCTTTCTAAAGTTCCCGTAACGAGTGGATTTTTACGAGATTCGGTTGACAGCCGCCCAACAATCAACCCCTATTAGTCGCCCTTTACGACAAGCAGGGAATACTGTGAGTATATTCTGTCCCCGACCCACAGGGGAAGATCATCAATAAGGATAAATAATATATATTATTTATGTAGTATTGCGTTTTTTATTGTTATTTACTTTTATACTTTACATTATCCTTAAAATTTTGAATAATATTTATATGATAATCATGTTTATAATAAATTCCCGGTAAATAATTTGTATATATAATGCATTCCATATCATTTAATCATGCCTGGTAATAAGAATAAATTTAATAAAAAGCAAAATATAACATTTTATCTGTTCCTTCTTGCACAATTTCATTTTTAAATTTGATGCTATCTCTTTGATGCCATCTATGATCTTACAGATTGAATGTATATCGAAGATATATAATGTATTTGTTATCAAGTTCGATTTTATATAGGAACTTCTGGAATTAAATATTAGGAATAGAAAATATTTTCTATTATGTGGTATCGTTTAAGAATTTTCGTTTATATTTTTATATTTCAATTAGTTTCAGTGTCTGGAGAAATAAGTGCTCGTGTACAGTTGCACGTTGATGGTTCTGGTTTTCATAGGTTAGAAAATGGAAAAATTAAATATCTTTCTTCGGTCTTTACCTTCATCTGATTCTATTTACAGAAACTTCACATATCACATCAAACTAAATAATTTTACTACGAACAATTGTTATATATCATTGCATTTTGTACTCCCTTCGGCTCTCTACGTAAACATTAATGAGTTAGCAGATCTGAGAAGGGCCGATAAGGTAATTAATTATGCTCTTTATATTTTTCATCAACGTTCTAACATAATTTACATTTTACTTATTAATCTTCTAGATTAACATATGCTCTGTGGGAGAGAAAAATGTGGAATTATTCATGGAGAATGCAAACTCTCAGAATATTACTCTTTGTAGCCTTATAAATAATGGCATATGTACCGCATCTTTACCAATTCATCAACGATACCAGTATCCTAAAGAGAATGGTGATTATGAAAATATTGTTTTAAAAAAACCTGTTTTACTTATAGGTTGCAAGGAAAGAATTAAAGAGTATAGAGTCTCTAAAGTAGATATATGTCCATCATGTGCCAGTATGATGACAAAATGGAGAGAAATACCATATGATATTGTAAGATATTAATTAATCCGAAAAGGACAAATTTTAAGGTCCTTTATTAATTATAAATTTATTTTGTCCGTGTTAATAGGACGAGGTAGATTACATATGGACAATACCCATAGGAAATACATCTTATTTGTCTTGCGTCACTTGCATTACATTACTGACAACTATTATAGGAACTGTGTTTTTAATGGGAACAATATGGAAGACCATATCTAAAGAACATTTAAAGAAAAATTAATTTATTTTCACACTCTTATAAGGTGGAAAATTGTGAAAGAATATATATATATATATATATATATATATATATATATATATATATATATACATCTTTTAAGAAAAAAAAACTTTAATAAATATTAAATATGTTTTAAATATACTTACAATCTACTTTTCTACGTTAGAAATATTTTACAATAAAGCCATTTTATTCTATGAAATAATATGTTTGTCATGGAATCTTTGGATCATTTGTTTTTTGTATTTCAGAATTATCAACTTCCATTATTTCTCCTATCTGATACATCGTAGTTTGTTTTTGCTTTTTTACTGGATCGTTCCACATTTGTACTTTACCTTTACCGAACAAAACGAAAATAAGATTTCCTATTATATAAAGACCAGCAGAGAGGAAAAATATACTTCTCCATTGAAGAATATTTGACTGTGAATCAAATGAAAAGAAATATTATAAGTAACATGGAATAGAATAAATGATAAAGATAAATATGTATTACTAACCGGATCTGGAACGATCACGCTACATATTAAAGGGGCTAAGATAGCACAGATATTTGCAGCGGTATTGGTAAAACCCATTAGAGCACCTGCAAAATTAGGGCTGAGATCCATATGATTAACATTGTGGCCACAATATGCAGCGATATTCGAAGCTACTGCAATAATTAAAATTGCAACAGCAAGTTCAGGTTGTTCCTTGTTAATGTAACCCAAACAAATAAGAGCAATGGCTGGAATCCATTGTCCTATAGTATTACATATTTTCCTCGAAACCTCTAAGGTAATAATCTTCTTTCTGATACAAAGATCAGAAAAATAACTGAATGGAAAACTAAGAATCCATGCTGTCAAGTATGGTAATGCTGACATTGTTCCATTCTGAAAAGAACCAAACAAATGTTTTTTATCCGTTTGGTATCACATTACGGTCGATAAATGATTCTACAAGCAAACTAATTGATATTCTTAAACTGTATTGTAATTGATCTTGACCGACAGTAACCGCAAATCTAAGAATTCACTAATGGAGGTAGTTGCATTCGGTTAACGTAGCGCGCCTATAAGACGTTACTGGTATATATCGGCATTGAATCATAATCGAATAATACTGTCCCGCATATTAATTGAATTCGTTATTTGCGTTTTTTTTCAAGCGGTTAAGATATTACAATGATTTTAATTAATATTCTTCTCGTATGATCGTGTATAAATAGATTGTCATGGCCGTATACTGCTCAGTTACAAAAAGCATTTATTTGGGCAATTAAAAATTTAATTCAAATTTTTTTATTTGTCTCAATTTAATCCATGCAATTGAAAAGTCAATTTGATATTTAGAATTTATATTAAAACTTGCCTGTTGTATGTCATAACCAAGAGCAGAATTCATATAAGAAGGCATTTTAGTTAACAGCATCCAAAATCCCCAATTTTGAACCGATTGTGTAATAAGAAGAGCCCAAACAGGTACAGACGTTAATATAGCGACCCAAGGAGTAGATAATTTCTATAATATAAAAAAAATAAATAATCGTGTATAACATTTATTAACAAAACAAATTACGAACAATTGATCGTTACCTGATCGGTCTCGGTAACACCTAAGCTGACTTCGATGAATTCCTTTTCATCCAATGGAATATTTGGATGATCAGCAGGTGATTCTTTGACAAAAATGATGACGCAAAGTGCAGCTATTAAGCTTATAATACCCCAACAGTAAAAGCAACTTGGCCAGCCAAGAACGGAAGCAGAAAGGTATCCAGAACTTAGAAGAGAAATGACATTTCCAATCCAACCACCGGAATAAACAAATGTGGCTAAAATATAGTTATTAACAATAGTTTTATATTATTCCACTATCATAAATAAATGAGGGGAGGGGAGGGGAGGGGAGGGAAAATTAAATAACTTAACGTTGAAACTGACCTAATCTACCTCTTTCATCGCTCGGCGACCATTTAGATAAGAGCGTATGTAAGGTCGGCATGACTGTACCTTGGGCAAAACCAGCAATAATTCTGGTAACACAAACATATTTCCAACCACCATAATGGGCTGCAGAATGAACTAAAAGTGTCAGTAATCCGTTGATAATAAGAGCACCAGACAAAACTTTTTGAGCTCCCCAACGTTGAGCAATGACGTTACCGAGTATTTGAGTACATATGTATCCCCAAAAGAATGAACTCAGTATGGTGTCCTTGGTACTCTGATCCCAATGAAATTCCTGCCCATTGAAAAAATAACAAAAGTATTGATTCTGATCGCAGAGGATTTGAACACAGATTAACGAGGGAGAGAGAGAGAGAGAGAGAGAGAGAGAGAAAATTACGTACTTCGAATTGTGGATTAGCTTTGGTAGAATTGGTCATCGCCTCCAAGGTCACGGACATGGTAACCCTGACAGCATAACAGGACAAGAAACCGAAGGTCATGAATAGTACCTGTACGTGTCTACATCCAAAGAGGGCTGTAATCAGACAAATATTCGAACGTCATACCTATCAAATTATAATACGACCTTAATCTTTTATACAACTTAGATGATTTTTCTAATACTTGCATACCTGCATTAATAAGATGTTAGACAATATTGTTATGTAATATCATTGATAGCACATAACGATAATGATAATGATGAATTTATTTTATAAATAATGTTTCTAACATCATAAAAAAGAAAGAAAATTTAATATATAATTGATGAGACATTATTCTATCCGTATATAAAGTATCTGAAAGAATGTTCATCATTATTTATTAGGGTATTAAATTTGTTTTAAAAAGTTTTATATAAAACTTCGTAAATCAAATTTTTTAATAAGAAAAATGAAATATATAATTTTGCGAATATCGCTTTTAAAGATTCTCGGTAATGACCAAACGATTAATCATTCTATCTTGTGCTATCGAAAAATGTAAAGAATGCGGACTACTCGTAATCGATTCTACGTGCTCTTTTAGAAATGTACAGTATGTCCGGTTTAAATATATACACGTGATTATTTCCCTAAGTATTAAAAACGCAATAAGGTATTCCAGACGAATGTTGTTTCGTGTCAAGAGAGAAACACGTCGTCATGATAATTGACGAGATAACATCAAAGATTCGACTTTTAATACTTAGGGAAATAATCGCGTGTACACATTTTTTCAATGTAACTACTTATATTTACGTTTTTTTCTGAAATCACAAGTAATAATAATAATAATAATAATAATAATAATAATAATAATAATAATAATTTATGCAACCAGCCAATATCATTTTAATTAAGTGATGATTTTATATGAAGTATATAACAAATTATAATTTATAAGTTAGTTTTAATTTTAGTAATTTTAATTAATTAGTTTACTGTACTTTTTTTTCTCTAGTCCTGCTTATATATACTCAGCATGGATTGCGATGTACAATTTGTAAAATTTATATATATTTGTACACCTAAATAAATAAATAAGTAAAATAGATGAAATAAAAAGAAAACCTCGATTAGCATTGGTAATTTTACTCTTATGTGTTTCTGATATATATATATATATATAGTAATGTAAACATTAGCGATTGACAATTAAATATGGTAATAATCATATATGATGCAAATTTCATTGATTATACATAAATTGCACAATTTTATAGATTAGAAGAACGGTCACCGGGCGAATTGGACCGATTTAATCTTATTTAACAGATTTGATAAATAACATCTTATCTGAAGCTTAATCTTAAGTTACATCTCAAACGCGATTATACAAACACTTTGAGGTCGAACTGATAATGGAATCAAATGTGTCAATCAATAAATGTATTAAATATTATGCTTCATGCATATATGTATAATACATGTATGTATATATATATATATATATATATATATATACACACACGCACAAACAGAAGCACATATATATTGTAGAAATCGGCTCATAAAAGTAATGAACTCGGCGCGTAAAAGTTAATATTTTAATAATATATTATAATATATTATAAAAAATGATTACTTTACTGTTATTAATTTCTGCTTTACTACTGTTACATTATCATTATTCTATTTATATTACAATATTATAGATATCTTATTATCGTATGTGTAGGTATATTTTTAATACTTGAAAATCACTGATTGATTTTTGTTTAAATAAAAAATTAATAAATATAAATATAATTTTACATTTATTTTTTATATTTAATATAGTACCTTTAGGTTTGATGGGGGGTATTCTCATCATTTCGGAGATCGAAACCCTTTTATTGCGTACGGACCCCATGTTCACGTCGGCTTTGTTTGATACTCGTCTCTGGTAGCACGTTCCAAGTTAACAGAACAATAAATGACTACAATCTGTCGTTCTAAGTACTGTCGTTTTATACTCGATCGTCGAAAACTCTCCCACTCCTTTATCCTTTGCATTCGTAACTTTGCTATTCTATTTTGCTCTAACTAAAAGAGAGAAAAAAATATTAGAAGAGTGTAATAATGATTTAATAACAATTAACATTAAAATGGAATCGATATAACAAGAGAATTATTAATCGTTATAATATTTTAAGTTTTTAACAATTTTTTTTGCTTAAATCATTCATAACAGAGACTATTTTATCTAATATCAATAATAATATATAACAATAACAATAATATATTAATAACTATGATATTTAGTTACTGTATGATTACATTATAGATATGATTAACAAAAATTCATATGTATATCGAATTAATTTTTGTTATACTAAACATATTTAAAGAGCATGCTATCTCTGAACAGAATTTTTATACAAGATTTTATTTACACTGTTAATCGTTCTATGTAATTATTTTATCGTTGATTATCAATAATGAACATTTTTTCTGCCCTATAAAGATAATAAGTATCTCAACAAATGTATTCTTTTTTCTTCCATTCTTATTTTTTTTTTAATTTTCAAATCAGATATAGATGCGATATGTGCATTTGGAATGCGATAAATTATCAAATATATAATTAATAACTTTTACATCAATAATATCGATTTTTAAAAGCAAAGATTATATGTAATATACTTTTTGTCTTATTTTTTAGCAGCAATAACAATTGTAATAACGTTAAAAAAAAAAAATAGTTTTTAAATTTATAATTTTAATGTTGATTTTGCCAACTTATCTATATTATTGCAATCTCATGAACATGTGACTCCGTGGCGCAACGGTAGCGCGTCTGACTCCAGATCAGAAGGTTGCGTGTTCAAATCACGTCGGGGTCATGAGGAATAGTTTTTTTTTCTTCCCACAAATTATTATAAAAAATAAACTGTGCAAAATCCATGTCCTCCGTATTATTTCTTTCTTTCTTTCTTTCTTTCTTTCTTTCTTTCTTATTATATCTCATGCAAAATGATGGAGATATATATATATATATATAAAGTATAAAGGGATACCAAGTGTGTATGTGTGTATGTATATACATTATCTTTCTTTTTTTTTTCTATACGTTCAAAAGTTTAAAACTGAGAAGAAAAATAAAAAGTACTTCTTCTCTTAAACGTGCTAAATCTATCTATCTTAAAAATGATATATCCATTATATATTGTTACAAAGTATTAAAGATAACATCGTATAATCGACTACGACAAAAAAAAATCCAATGGAAATATAATGTTTCAAATATTTACGCATAGAATATTACCTTTATTTAAAATACTCTGCATTTATTTTTTTTTTTTTATTATTGCATTTGCATACCGTGTGCATCACAGACTTGATTTTTGTACCAACAGACGAAGATCTATGAGACAAAGGCATATAATAAGGAACACTGAATCTCTTTTGATTTTGTTCGTTTAGTTTTTCGAATAAATAATTATTAATGATCGTTGAAAAAAAAATTGTTGTAAAATCGTTGCAATTTTTGTTATATGATGCATATAATAGTGGATGTGTGTGTGTGTGTGTGTATATACACGATGTCGTGTATATACACGAGGACAGGCGCGCACGCACACACAGACACATTATTCCAAGTGATTCAGCTCTTACGGAATGATAAACTCCAGTAAATTATAAAAAAAATAACAGATCCTTCCATTCTCCTAAGTAATGCAGTAGCAGATCTAAATTTTAGTTTCACAGAAAATAAAATGTAAATGTAGTAACATACCGTACAATACGTTAACTTGGAAATAAAATATCCATGCATTTTAGACGACATAGAAGAGAGAAAGTGTGTAAAATTTATACATATTAATATGAGAAATTAATAATTTGCTATTTTATTAGCTACTAACTTATAGAAAAGTTTTTCACACATATACAATTTTTTGCTATTTTACGGTAGTAATATAGTTCCGGATATATCTACAAAGAGGAAAATTATTTTTATATATATATATAAGGAACTGATAACGTTCAGGATAGAGTTGGCATATAATAAATAACAATTTCATTTCGTACATATACAAACAATTAATCTTCATCTGTCCCTTTCTGATATACTGCGCCAAATTTACTCATGTATTTGCGCACAAAATCTTTAGCTTTGTGTTTAACATTTTCATTACATTGTAGTTCGTCCACACTTTTACAATGTTTCAGCTCTTTCGCGAGTACGAAATGCGTTAACTGAAATTAATGAAGAAATCATTAATAAAGAAATGAAGGAAAAAGAAATATTCTATCAAAAGATATTTTTACCTTTCTCGCAAGATGCTTAAAATCTTCCGTATTAGTTATCCGACCTTGCTTACAATCATTTTTTCTGTACGGATTTAAGAAATGTACCATAACATTGGCCATATTTATTCTGAAGGTATCCTTAATCTTTCTTTCCGACATGCTGCTAGTGAAATCGGACGATGTTGATTGTGGTTTATTCAGCCAATGTCTCGAATGAACTTTCGATTTATTACTACGTCTATGTTTTCTAAGTTTATCAACATGCATTTTAAGCCTTGCTCTTTCCTTCTGCCTTCGTAATTTTTCTTTTAATTCCTTATACGTTTTATGACCAATACGATCCTCTTCTCTTCTTGGCTGCAATTTAAATACAATAGTTGAGGTATATTATTCCCCTTGAGGATTTTTTAAGGATTTTAAGAGGAAAAGGAAGAAGAAGAAAATAATTACACTAATGATCCTTTCTTGTACCAAACCATCTCTTCGCTTTTTGGTTTCAGGAAATAGAGCCGAACCAACTGGAGTATTAAATGGATTAACTTTTTTTGTAGAATTACGTTTTTCTGTGGTACCAGCATCTAAATATACATCCTCTTCTTTCTTATCAATTTGGTCATCATCAAGATCTTCTTCATCCTCGTTAGAGGACGTTGAATCGTCACTGGATTCTGAAGTAGATGACGAATCTGGTTGGACACCTATGTGGTCCGGTGGCGGTGGTAACCATTGCGATACTCTTTCTTTTATATGATAGTAGTACCTTCTGCCTCTAGCATCTATCGCACTCTTCCATTTAGGTGGCAAATCTATGGGTGGTATTTCCGCCTGATTGGAAATAGTATCGGTAGAAGCATTGACAGGAAATTGTTGAGAGTTTGTCGTTTTGTCAACATAAAGTGATTGTGACTGAATGGAGATAGGTTGCGAAACACCATGGACAGGTACCAAGTTGCTTGCGATCGACAAGTGACCTTCCGGATACTGTTGATGGTGTGAAATTAAAGAATATGAAGTTGTCGTCTGATTGAAAGCAGATGCTTGATTTAAGGAATACACTACGGGTGGTACACTTGAGGGAACGGCAGTTGTACCAGTTATACCAGTGGATATTTCAGAAGTTATTGTTGATTGTAACGCATGAGGATTTTGCGATACTATAGTACTCGAAGTCGATAGAGATTGATTTCCTCCTACGCACGTAGAAGTACATTGCTGTGCGATATCTCCTTCTGAATAAAAATATCAATAGTTAATGAAAAGAAACGATATAAATGGAAAAAAAAATCTATAGAAGGATTTTGCAAAGCAAAACATTATTTTCCGTGAAATTACCTTGGGCAGAATAATGCTGCCATTGGCCAAGCGTTGGATTATAAAATACCGGATAACCAGTTTGTGGATCTAACATAGCAGTAGAATGTGGATCTATACCCAAAGCTAAACATCTTGCTTCGTGTTCTTGCCAAGAATCGTGTTGCTGACGACGTTGCCTCTCCTCCTCTTCTTTGGCTACTTTCAGAGCAAATAATTGTCTACGTTCATATTTTGTCATCCTCGGTATAGGAACTAAACTACTTCTTTCTTCTCCTTTCTTATCTTTTGTTCTATTATGTTCAAATTCTGGAGACTCTCTTCCTCGTCTTCTATCCGTACGTTTGTCTAATTCGGCTCTTCCATACCTATCGGACCTATGTCTGTAGCAATCATTTATTATTGAAAATGATATGATTATTTGTTTCACTATTCGACACAATTACAGATATAGTAGGAAAGAGAATATTTACTCCATTATATTTGCTAGATGCATATATACATACATACATACATACATACATACATACATACATACATATATATATACACACACACACACACACACACACACACACACACACACACACACATTTTTGATCTTCTAAATATCGAGGCATTCGATACATTTACCTTTCGTAGGACGTTCCAGCTTTTTCATCTTTTTCGAGCTCTTCCCTATACCCGCGATCTAAAAGTATAAGATAAATTAAATAATAAATAAAACAAATGATGTAACATTTCTCGAGTTATACTGGTAAAAGAAAAAAAAAGAAAAAAGAAAAAAAGAAAAAAAAAGAAAAAAGACAACAAGAATGACCTGCTTCTCTTTCATGTTCCTTCATCTGTTCGATTCTTTCCTTTTTGGGTATTCTGAAGACCTCTTTTAGATTAGACCATTCGGCCAATAACGTCGACGCTAATTCAGGAATAAGAGATTGATCTGTACTTTCAGATTTGATTTCATTTATTCCTGAATGTTCGACTTTAGTTTCGGTTAAACATGGAATGTTGCTCAAATTGTCCAAAATTTTCTTCGTACCACCGTCGTTATAACAACTGTTACCTTCGTCGGATGATCTCTTTACTTTGACTTGATCATCTTCCGGTGACTCTCCATTTGGTGATAAATATAATCGATTTGACCATTTTTCTACTACACCATAAATCTTACTATCCATTAACATTGTTTTGTTAGGTATTGGCAGTGTATTTAAAGTCTTTAGAATTTCCAGACGAAATTGTTGCGCCTCTTCGGATTCGTCCTTAGCAATATCCATAACATAGCTCCATATTAAACGAAGACCATGATAATCTAAGAACAATCTTCTACACGGTTGTTCCCCGCTTTGTATTAAACGCAACAGGCATGTTCTATGTTTCAATTCTCTACTTCGAACCATCAAGCGACTCAAAGTTAAAGTATGAGCGCGATTTTTCAAACCACCCGAGCATAACTTGTCTATTTCCTCTTCCAACTGCAAAGAAAAGTAAGAGAACGATATCATATTTTATTGAATTGATAATAAAAATAATAACATACGTCTTCATCCTCCATATAATCCATTGATTTCTTCTCCTCCTTCTTCTTTCTAGCATCTTTCTCACGTTTCTCCTTTTTCTCGATTTTTTCTATTTCTTCTTCAGGCGTATCACCGATCCAACCGCAGCAATTAGGAGCTTCGCAGAAACACTTTTGCGCTTCCTTTCTGAATATTTCACGATATTGCTCATTAAATATGGTCGCATTGTTATTAATTCTACATTTCTATTAATTACGTACCCATATCGTTGAAAATGATAATTAAATGTAATCTCTTCTCCAGCGGCTATGAACTTCTTTATAAAGAATCCTATTCTCAATTCACCATTTACGGTCCACTGCAACGTCATTGTAAACGTAGATAAGGCAATATATTCTAAAGATTTTCCTTGACAAGTATTATAAAATGTACCTTTTGTGTTTCGGCATTTGGATCACAGCTGTGATTTATGAAACGCGAAACATTCCCTTTCATAGTAGCATCTATTATTTGATCAGACTTTAAAGCCATGAAATAATAATGTCTGTTCTTGTCTTTGGAATATTCTTTAGCTCTACGGCGAAAATCTTTCGGGTCCACAACTTCTCCTACGTATTCCATTATAAATTCTCCTCTATAAAACAAAAGCAAAGAAAGAGAAAGAAAGGGAAAAAATGGGGGAGGGGGAGAAGAAAAAAGGGAAAAAAAAAAAAAAAAAAAAAAAAAAAGAAAAAAAAAAGAGGAAGGAAAAAGGTAAAATTATAACAATATAAACTTTGTAAGATATATTGGCAAAACACAAAATTTTAAATTATATTGATAAACACTAACACGTCTAAATCAGCCACTGCACGTAATCCAAATCCTTTTTTCTCCGTTTTAAAGACTTCGCACTTTGCATATTCACAGTTTTGAAATCTTTTGTTAGTGCACCTATCGCCGACTACGCATCTAGATCCGCTGCAATACACGTAAAAATTTAACAATTAACTTAATTATACTCTTGACAATATTTAATTAGATTTAAATTTACAAATTTATAAATTTGTATACCATTCTATCATGAGAAGTCTATTGAGACAATCCTCACCGCAACCAAGTTCACCTCTTTCTATTTCCTCTTCTGTCAGAAAACAATCGCATACCATTCTTTTGGTCTCCTTATTGGTATATCTAATATAAAAATGTGTATAATGCGATTTTTTTTCTCCTACAAAAAGACATGAAAAACGTACGAAAGAGTCAAACCTACCTCTCGGTAAGATACAAATTTTCACGTAAATATTCAAATTGACTTAATCTTTCTTCCATTTCTTTATTCTTAATGTCGGCCGTTATTATCGGACTTGTCTTTATTCCTACAATTTTAGGGACCTGTGTTGTCAACGAATTAACAGAAGAATTATTTTCCAAATTTTCCTCTTTATCCTGTTTAATTTCTGGATAAGAATGTACATTCATGGATCCACATACGGCTACGGATCCACGTTCCAAAGAGGCAGATTCTCCTGGAGGAGCACTATTGGACTTAGTTGTCACGTGTGTTATTAATTCAGATGTAACAGCAGCATTTGATAATTCAAATGCTGCTGTTCCGGAAATGGACGAACTAGATCCTCCCATTTCAAGTTCACTAGATCTTCGCCATCTGGATTTTACTTTAACTGGTTTCAATGAATCCGAATTGTAACCAGAAGTATTGAAACTTGCTACAAGAGGAGCCAGAGGATCGTGCGTGGTTTGCATTTTGTTAGCATTATTTTCCTTGTCACACTGTATTTCAACAGATTGCCCATCCATATTAATCTTTGATTCTAAGGAAGCAGTAGTCATATGGGCAGTTATTTTGTCTTTCTCCTGTGTTGAATTAGCTTTCAAAATTTCTGTAGTTGATTTAGTCACCAAGCCACGCCCTCGAGATCTAGAAAAATAATTAAACCGTTATATGTTTAATTAACAGATAAAAGGGAAAACAATCGAAAGAATTTTAATGGGCTAAGATCGAAGGAATAACATAACACACGTTTACCTTTGTTTCATTAAACCTATTGTGCGAATTCTATTGCTCCTTCGCACGCCAGAACTATTCGAGCCACTTTCTGAACCTGTGGTATCCGTGCTACCGCTACGGCTTCGAAACTCGACCTTTTTGTCAAGATCATTCATATTATTTTGAGCACCTTTTGTATCAATATCTGGTATTTTATAATTATTTATTGATAACAATGTATCATTACTACTGTCACCGCTACTGGTTAATTTCATATCTTCGCTATCTACTTTGCTATCTGCTTCACTGTCTGCGCATACATCTTCAATATTTTGCAAATGATCAGGAGGAGCCTTTTGATTAGTTTTCTTTTTCTGTAAATTTCTACAATTTAATGGTAGCTCGCTTGCACATGCCACACTTTCTGTAAAATTGTCTGACTTTAAGACACTTCGTTGTTGACTTTTCAAAACACATTCCACTGACTTCTGATAAACATATACCGTATCAGTATTAGACTCACAATTAGCTGAACGATGTAACTGTTCCATTTTATCTAATATCGATGAACTGCTTTCGTCATCTTCATTAACCAATGATATTTTTTGTACATTTATACACGTTTCTACAGGCGAATTAACACTTTCTACACTGCACAAATCGTTAACCAACTTTTCTATCTCTTTAGAACACTGATTCGGTTGCACTACATTCGACTTTTCCGATTTAAAACAATTATCCCCTTTTACAATCTCTTTCTGACGTTCTCTTAAATGTTGATCCTCATATTCTTGCTTAGATAGATAATTATTGCTTCCTTTTTTGGCATCGTCGCTCAAAAAATTAGATTCCTCTTTTTGACGACGAACCTGATCTTTACTCAGGCACCGATGTTTAAACGATTCCGTTCTCGTAATATCCTCGGCCATTTTGTCACTTTTATAAGTACTATTCGCACAATCTAACGAAATTACCTTTTTATTAGTAGAATTATTATCTATATCGTACGCTACTTTATTATGTTGATGCTTTGAACCTGACATTTTATAAGATAAAACACTTGGCGTGGATTTTTCGTCGACAGTCATACGTAAATTATTCATACCATTCTGAATGATTTGATACTCGTTACCAGCTGTACCTTCCACTTTGGACTCTACCACCATCGACTGCGTACCATCTTCATTTTTTATAACGGTATATTCTACAAAATTATCTCCCTCTAAATTAGCCTTATTCATCAATAGGACTTGTTCAACCACCATCCCACTGTCTTGTTCTAGAGCATTATAACTAGTTACTGTGGCATCACTTTCTACTTCCATCTCCTCACAAATTATCTCTTCTATTACCTCTTCTGGCCACACTTCTACTTCGTTCGACGTAGATTCAAGTTTAGTCTCATTATTTTCTGTTGTATTACCAACAACCATTTGACGTACATCCTCTGGACTAAGTTTCTCCGATTGATCCAACAGATTATCCAATCCATCTTGACTATCGCTCTCTTCGTCATCTCTTTTGTATATACTACATACATTATCGGTTAATACATCATCGCTATTGGACAAGTTTTTATGACTATTATATTTTCTATGTACATTTTGATTCTTCTTTGAATCCATTTGATTCTCAATTTCTTCCACGCTTCTTGATTCTTCGGCATTTGAAGTGGACGATGTCTTCAAGATCTTTCCATTTATCTTCCTCTCTTCTAATTGCTTTTTAGCTATCTGTCTGCTAGACTTTCTAATGGGCGTATACTTGGGTGATGATTTTACGGATGTCTTAACTTCGTGTTTCCGCTTACGTGCCATATTGATCCCATAAATGTTTATTTATCTGTAATAAAAATAATACCTTGAAGAGAAAAGTCCAATAAAAAAGTTTCTAAAAGGAGTAACTTGTTCTCTAGAGAATTACATTGTGATATATTCTTTAAATGATCAACGATAATTTGTCCTTTTTCCTCATAGATAGAAAATGTGATAAATTACTCCTCGATGCCCTTACTTACTATTGGCGACACTACACAAAGTCCTATAAATGAGATCCTAAATAGGATCTAATGCTTAACGGATAACCTATATGTAAATCTAAATGCAAGTTTGTAATTGCCATATGGCATATGATATTAAATACGGGTATATATGATGATTAAAAATAATATAAAGAAATTATGAGCTATTCGAATGTTGTCCATTATAAAATGAGATATTAAATAATTGTTAAACTTTGCAAATATTATCATTATTATCAAGTAAAGTTTACGTCTTGGAGAGATACTTTTTCCATGGAATACGCTTATTTTATGTATAACCGAAGAAACTCGATTATAACTGGTGACGTGTATTTGAAAAAATAATTTTCTAATTGAACATTTAAAGCAAATCAATGTTAATTAAAATAAATTTTTCTGATAAGAAGAAAAAAGAATTCCGATTATTTTGATCGTTAGATATCCCTAAAGAAGACTAACTAGAAAAAGTGTTATACTCACTGGACAATTAAAAAATTATATCTCCCGATTTATTACCAACAGTTGTCATTTTGAGAACATCACTTACAGGAATCTATCACTTCGTCTGCTTCGTAATTCGTCCATATTTTCGACTAAAGCAAACGGATAAATAAGCATTTAAAAAAGTATATTGCAAATATTATACTCTAGCAATTAAAATATTTCATTCGAATGTTTTCCTTTAAAACAGTTTAATGTCAATCCAATGATGCACAAATTCACACCCCGTAAATCGCTGCAGTTGTTGAATTTTCACTTGTATTTAACCGTGTTGCACATGCAAATATAACTAACGTAAAAGCACTACGAATAATATCGAATAATAATTCACAGAACTAACCACAGATTTTAATTTGTATGAAAAAATATTAATAAGGTCATCCTCAAAATTGCAAGGAACGCGTGATACTTGAATAAGTGTATACGTTGTTGCCACAAGCATCGTTTGTTTCTTCCAATGCTGCCAATATAAAAAAGAAAACATACAGATGCGATCATTTTCTAAAGACAACAAGGAGAGGAAATAGAAAGAGCTTGTAAGGCTCTTTAGAAACTCTTCATTCTCTCGTGTCTCAGACTATACTAAAGCTTATCCTATGGCGACGCCTTACATTGGACATTTGCAGCGCCCTCTGCTTCCGGTGTGCTGATGTCCCTTAGAAAAGCATCTGATTAGTTAATATTTCATACGTGCAAATATTTCATTGATCTTTAAAAGAGATACTTTAATTGTTAAATGTGAATTCAAGCAATTCTTTATACATTCTTCCTATTGGCCGGTCGTTTATAACAACCAATGGCAATACTAGAAACTCCCTTCTTCTGACTTGGTTCGGCCAATCACGTACGCGAATTAGATTTTTCAATCATTTTCAAATTTGGATTACTTTACGTCTCTCTCTCTCTCTCTCTCTCTCTCTCTCTCTCTCTCTTAATTATTATGCAAAATATATATATATACATATATACACATTAAAAGAATTATTCGAATAAGAAAATATTAAATATAGATTGGGATGATAAAAAAATCTTCTTCTTGGAAAAATGTAGTCTCCTATTTTTTCTAGCTCAACATATCTAAAGTTAGAGACATAATTATGCAGAAATATTGCACTGTTTCATATTTTGAATTATTCGAATATATTTTTGTCATATCTAATTTGATATATTAATATTATAATTAATTAAATTTCTCGATTGTAATCGATTGAAAGGTGGCTAACGTCAGATCTAAGTGAGGGCGCGATTACAAATGCCTGCGTTGTAATAACATTAAGTTGTTACTACTCAATGTGATTGTTCTCTTTGTCAAAGTAGTTTTTCAAATGTGATTAACGCGTAATGAAAATGTCGCGTCTTTTGGAAAAAGTAATCGCAATCGCTCAGCTTGCCGATAGTACGAAAGTAACAGATAAAAAGGTAAAGCAATCTGATGATTGTTATATCTTTTAAAAACAAATATGCAACAAAGGATATACATGATTTTTCTTTATATTTAGAAATGTATTTTACTATTATCGGAACTTTACGAGAGTAAAGAGATAATTAATGAAATAAGTAAATATTCTGAAGAGAACAACAATGCAACTGTCAGTTGGTGGAACATATTTATTATCGTGCACAAATTAATTTTATGCGTAGGTACCACATTTCCTTAATAATTATTTTAATGTATCTGTATCATATACTGTGTTTGGCTTTTTTCTTTCTTTTTTCTCTTTTTTTTTTTTTTTTTCCCCCATTATCAGGAAGCTGACAGACTTGCTACGAAAGATGCGAATAAATCTAATAACGAAAGACGAACCACTTGTGCCGTTTTGTTAAATACGATACGTTATTCTCATGAATCCAGAACGTTGACGTTAAAATGCAATGGTTTAATGCAACGGGTGCTTGAGATATTGCAGAATAGAAAATATTTATCTTATTGCAATACTTATCTGACTATATTAACTACTTACATAATTCCAGTCCGGTTATACCAAATAAATATATCTTCAGAGCAATGGGAGGAATTATTAAGAGCATGTGTCAATTTGTACAACGATGCGTCTATCAACAAGTGTGTTGTAATAGATACCATTCAAATGATAATACAATATGCATATATGTATTCGGATTTATTATTAGAAGTTAAAAAATTATTACCATTTTTAGGTGATACCTCATAATGATTAATAATTCTTCGTAGATTAAAAAATTTTTGTCCCCGTTGTATTTATATATCATTTGTTATTACAGCAAGTATTTTGTCAGATTCTAAAATTCTCGAACAGATGGAAGAGTCTGCTTACAAGCTGACTAATACAATATGTCATCAAATCGCAACTGAAAATAGAATAATGCTTTGTCAATTTAGTGAAGATATTTTGCCAAAAATATTCTATTTGAATAGCTATGATGAAAAATATAAGTTCATGCTGCTATTTGTACAAATTCATCATCCTAAGGGAGTTCATCGAGAATATGATGGAGCGTTTGCTTGTAATTGGTCTACATGGAATAATATACTTCGAAGCATGTATGAAATTATTTTGAAAGATTCTAAGAAAGGGATATTATCCAAACATTTTCTGCAGTTTGCAAGCGAAGGTATTTCTTCATTTATTTATAATAAAATTGTATATATTATGTCACTTAATGAAGAGTTAATCAATTTGTATAATTTTTCCAAAGTATTCAATCAAGTGCTTCAAAATCCTGGTACTATTTGGGGACTGTTTGACAATTCTACTGAACTTTATTCGCAACCAGTCAAACGAAGATGCATTTCCATTAGTAGTCCAGTTGATATGATAGATCATGATGATCTCGAGGAAGCATGGCCTATGATACAAATATTAACAGTACTATTCGCAAAATATCCTAAAAGGGTACAATCGAATGATTTTATATCTCTTTTAAAAATATTGGATGATTACTTAACGCAATCGCCTAAATATGTTAAAGTTATAGACAGTTTATACAACTTGTGTACCGTTCTTATGGAAATAGAACAATTATTTTTGAATGATACAAATTCTGAAGAGATACAACATGCTTCGAATGTGCATTGGTATAACATATGGGATAATCTTTTAAGGTATTTAATTATTGCATTATATTGAATGAGAATCATTTATAATGTTATATATGTAGAATAATAGCTTGGTCTCTTTTGACTTTATCAGACATTTAATATTTATCTTTTTATTGTTTATTTTACAGATCTCTTAATACTAATCAAAGTGAGATCTCTGCGCATAGACTTGCTCAGTGTTTTATAAAATATGGAAAGATGAGAAATACAAATTCACTTTTTGCTTTATATATGTCGCAAACAATCAGATGGTCTCCTAATAGTTTGCAAACATTAATATTATGTTGCGAGCACACGCCTTTACCGGATGATGTACCAATGTTTAATACAACTTTACATTCGTCAATGTTAAATACACGCTCTGTTAAATTACGTTTCATAGAGTGGTTATTAAACACTCCATGGTTTAAAGTTCCTTCGACAATATTCATTGAAAGTTTGTGTAATATATTGATTGGCATCCCAGTGAAATTCTTTCGTGAAAATAATACAACGTTTAAAACATCAGGATTAACTTTACCCGTTCGCGAAAGCTCTTATTTACAGGAATTTCTATACGATCATTCACAATCCTTATCTTATAAAAATATAGAAACGTGTAATTTAGCATTAACATTTCAAATTAATTTACTCGCAAAGGTAAAAACAGAGACTGTCGTTTCGCAACGACATTTGCAAGTGTCGCTTGCTAAAGCAAACGTAAATACAATAGATTTGAAAGATGTTCTTACAATTTTGAAGAAGTATTTGTATGATATTATCGACAAAAAGGATGAAAACAATGATATACGAACGATAGTAATGAAAATTACGCTTGCTGGTAAAGTTGCGACTACCGTGAAAAAAATGAATATACCGATGGAAGATACTGAAATTCACTTTATTATGTCTGCAATAAACGATTGTTTGCAGCATGCTTACAAATTATTAGAGACGATTAAATTGTCCAAAAATAATCATAAATATTTCATCGATATAACTGAAGCGTTTCTCATTTTATACGAAACCTTTTGTCCCGCATATACAGACATGACAAAGATCATTATCTCTTTGTCGACTGCAGATATATTAAGGAATTTATTTGACTTACTTAATATTGAAGATGAGAATAATTTCTCTTATCAGGAAATTCGTCGTTACAACGACAATTTTGATATATTTCAAAGTAAAAATAAACATTCCAATAAAGATGAAATAAATTACAAGAACAATGATATACATAGTCTGAATATTATCAGAATAAAAACTATAAGAACTTTGACATTATTTTGTTGCATGAATACAGGAAAAGAAAGATCAAAAATTCAATTGGATTTAATGAGCAATCTGATGGCCATTGATAATTATGATTTGTCATTTGCAGTGGACTTTAAAATGGCAATGATAGTACTGGAAACATTCACACAATGCGACAAAAAGATACTACATGAAAAGTATAAAGATGCTCCAGTTTCATTTCTATTGGATTTATTTCAAAAATGTAAGGAAGATGAAAAGTATGTACGATATGTACTCAAAGTTCTACCTTATTTTATCGAATATACTGCCAACTATGATTATGATCTAATTTTAATAATGGATAATACCATTTATAATTTTTGTAAGCTTCTTAATAATAAGAAGTTTGGGCCAATCGTGCACATTGATTTCTTGGAATGTCTCGCAAGAATTATTGAAATCAAACCATTATTAATGAGGCATAAACAGTATGCTCAGTATCAGTACAAGTTATGGCTCATTATTGAATATTTATTAACATATATGCAAAATTCTCTTTATATATTACGATTGAAGGCAATTGAATGTATGCAAAAATTATATTTTTCAAAATGTATAGAATATGAAAGGAAGGTTTCCTTTTTCGAGCAATTGAAAAATGCTGCTATTAATTTACTATCCATTGAAAAGAAATGTTATAATAACGAAACCGATGAAATAGAAACTAGAACGGCAAGTGCATTGTTAATATTGGCAACTATTATTTGTACTTCTAGTACACTTCAAAGCAATGCTTTAGTAGCAATATTACAATTAGTCGAGAATAAACGTGTAAAGGTAAAAACGGTCAAAAAGTTATTGCATAGTATAAGAAAGCATCATGTTTTACCCAATGAAGATAATCTGGCTCATATGTTATCGCACTGGTTGAAGGCGTGTCATACCATGCAAACATTTCCATGGGAATTGACTCAATATGAATCTCAAGAAGAATTTTATAAGATACACATTAATATTATAGTGTTCACTGAAATTCAAAATTTCAATGTCACGAATGCAATACAACTTTGTACTTGTGTTGGGTACAATTTCAAAGATGTTTTTGAAAATATATTTCCACAAGTCCTAACATGGTTGCTTTCTTTGATTTGTCAAAGTTGTCAAAAAAATTCTATCGATGCTAAACGCGCGAATGATATGCTTCACGAATTGATGTTAAATCGAGAGAACTTTGAAAGGATCGATACTTTTTCTAATTTGTTTAAAATTAATTTTGACAAAGTTATTGTAAATATTATCATGAGATTGCACGATGAGAAACATTTTCATCAAATGTTTCAATTACAATATAAATTTCCAAATGCTAATCCACCTGTTTTGAATAAAACTGATGTCAACAATTGTCTACAGTATATAGAGGAAAATTTTGTTTCCTCCAAATCATTGCAATATTATTTAGCAACCAAAGGAATAAATAAATTACAGAAAATATTGATGAATCTGGTGAAAAATATTTATGACATGAAATTTACCGAGTACAAATTAAAGGCTTTACATCAGTATATCTATTTTTGCACCATAATGATGGAAGGAACAAAATTTAATCATTTCGATGCAATATCAATATATCTTATCAGAGAAATTAGTTATAGTTTGATACATTTTATCAGAGACAAAATTGTTATACTGTCGGAAATAGCCTGTAAATATTTTCACATATTTCTGAAATACATCTTACCTGAACGACATGCAGAAATTGAAGAAAATTTGAATTATTATGTTACTATATTAGTTCCTGTTGCTCAATTGGAAAAAACGCCTATTGCCATAGAGCTACTCGAGTACTTAATAATTGAACAGAAAGAATTGTTTAGTAATGCAATAGCAAAATTAAATACATTTCCTAATCAGCCAAAATTTCAAAAAATATTGAATGTATATAATTCCCTGAAATATAAAGATAGAAAGAAGGATAATTTGGAGGAAGAAATTCAACACTTTTTAAATGCGACTAATCAAAAGATTGTAAACTGTAATGTGGAAAGCATAGCACATTTAAAGCTTCAATTATCAAACAGACGAGATGAATTGCAAGAGCTGTACAATAAACTTGACAATAGCTCTATCAAAAATTATAATTTATTACATCAATTGATATGTAGATTATTGGAGATCATTAAATCTAATCAAGCCATTTCGATAGAAGCTACAAAGTGTCTGGGACAATTAGGTCCTATTGATCTGGGAACAACGATTCTTTATAATAGAAAAAGTTATCTAAAGGAGAACGCAGACATAAGCAATACGTTAACGTACGAGATAATAACATTACTAACAGAATTTTTAGTTGATAATGAAATCGAACTTCGTATAGCTAGCGCCAATGCATTAGATATGATACTGTCATCTACATGGGGACAAGAAATTTTAGATAAAAAGAACTCCAAAGCAATACGACAGATGTCAATTGATTGTTCAAGATCCCCATTACGTTTGGATTATATACGTCCATTTATACGTGAAGTAAAAAATCTCAACAAGAATAAAATAACCCTTGATACAATTGCTTGTAATAAATACATTAAGAAGGATAATCCTATTTGGATAGAGACGTCAAATATTCCTTATGCTGAATGGATTGTACAAATCACATGCAATATTATTGAATGTTTTTCTGGATATTACCTTGAAGATTTAATACCTGTTTGCAAATTAAGCATAGAAATGTGCGAATTAATACTACCAAGAATCATGTTTCTGATAACGTACATTAATAAAGAATTAGCAATTGCAGTATCTCATTGTATCAACGGATTTTTTTTTTATCATTTCAATGACAAAGATCAGTCTATTCATGGTTTACTTCATTCATCGCAATATGTTCAATTGCACTGTGATCGCAATATAGTATATTTTATGCTGAATTTAGTCAATTTTATTAGGACTCAAGCAGTTGAAAACATTCCTTTAGAATTGGACTTTGTATACATAGCCAAAGCTGCTCAATATTGTTCGGCATATTTTACTGCTATCCTTTATGCAGAACTATCTTGTGAATCATTATTGATAGAACCTCGTGATTTTAGTACAGTTAACAAAATTGATTATGCCTATGAATGTGAGCCTGTATTAGGAAGAATGTTGCAAAATATTCTTAGAGATGCCTCCTCGAAAATTGGTGATCCAGACGCTATTCGCGGTTGTGGCTCTTCACATTTGCAAGATAGTTTCTCTCGCGTTCAACATTACATACAAATGCACGAGTGGGATAAAGTTTTACTTATAAAAGATATAGAACTGTCTTCTGGCAATAAAACAGCTATTGAAGGTAATCCAATATACATATATGTTATATTATATTGTCAAATAATTTTTACTAATCAAAACATTTAATTTTTTTACAGAGATGATCAGTGCATTGCAACAATTAGGATTTCATTATTTATTAGGACATTATATATCTACAATGAGTACGTCTACCAAAGAAATGAGTAATGACATTCAACTGGAATGTGCATGGCGACTTAGTAATTGGGACATATCAATATTTCCACAAATTATGCAATCCCTATGCGAGAACAATATGAAGTTAAAACTATCCGAATCAGACTATTATTTGTATCACTTCTATGCATTAAGATGTTTTCATGAAAAAGATGAGTCGGGTGTAGAAAATGCAATCAAGTGTGCACGAGTGTGCATAATGAAAGCTCTATCTAACATTAATTTGGGTAAGAGATACCATAGCAATATACATATGCATTTTCTTAAATTTTATATTTTATAATTTAACAAATTTATGCTGCAGAGTGTAATAAAGAAATTTATGGGAAATTAACACAACTTCAAATGCTTTCCGAAATAGAAGAACTATGTTCAACAAAACCTGAGGATTATTCTGAAGTTCTGCAAAAGTGGCAGCAATGTGATATCACAAATTTTAACGAGTTTCAATACACTGAGCCAATCTTAACGCAAAGATCTATTATGTATCAAATAAATGATACATTGTGTAATAATTCTATTATCAAAGATGAACTTGTCGGTACGCATATAAAAATCGCTGAAATTGCGCGAAATCAAGGACATCTACAAATAGCTGCACGTGCATTAGGTATGCATAATAAGGCCTATAATAATTATTAATGTTATTAGAAGTGCTCTTCGTATGTCTTATTTTTTTCTTCCTTATTAGGCACCTTAGCAAAACAAAATGAAGTACCTTCAAAATTTATTGATTTGTTGGATTATCAAGAATCTCTATTGGCATGGAAAAGAAATGATTATGAAATCAGTCGATATCTTTTACGTAAATTAATTCATAGAAAATCTATAGATCCGGCTTTGCAAGCCCATGTACTTCGCATTTATGGAAACTGGATGGCTGAAACGAAATCTGAAAATCCTCAGGTAATAATCACGATTATATTCATAAATAAAATTTTATTGTAACAGGTTTTTGTAATTTATAGACCGTCATAGAAAATTATTATCAAGAATCAATAAAAATAAGTAAGTCGATAAAAAGCAAAACGTCTGATGTTATCAGAAATGTACATGACACACAAGTCGCCTTGGCTAGATTTGCGGATGCTCAATTCGAACATGTTAAAATGTATATGAGATCTCCTCAGTTTAAAAGTTTGAAAAAATGTGTAGAATATTCATGCAGTGCTGCTGTCAAATATGACTCAACATTGCAAGATACAGATATTAAAAGAGCAATGATACTTAGTCAAAAACAAAATACGAATGATGCTGCTGAACTACAAAATATTGAAAAGGAGAAAAACAACTATCTTTTAATAGCAGTACGGTATGTATACAACAAATTACTTCTTGAAGTGTTGTGTATGTGACAGACTAAAATTTGACTATTCTCTATATTTTTGTTTTTAGATATTATTTAATAACGTTATGCCAGAGTGAAGATTACAATCTGTTAGTATTTCGATTGATTGCTCTTTGGCTTGAGAATGCGAAGAATAAAGAAGTAAATAAATTACTAGAAGACAATTTAAATAAGATACCATCATATAAATTTTTACCACTTGTGCCACAATTGGCAGCACACATGAACAACGTATCTGATGAATTTTCTGTCAAAATAAATAAAACATTAGAGCGTTGTGCATTGGATCATCCACATCATACGTTACCTGTGCTATTGGCATTGAAAAATTTATATGGTGATTATGAATTCCTTAAGACTAAAAAAAATAAAAAATTAGAAGAAGAGCCCAGAATATTGGGTGCTAAAAGGCTTCTGAAACAATTAACTTCGTCGAAAGTGTCTTGCATTATTCAAGAAATGGAAATATTGTCTCATTCTTTGGTAATGCTAGCTAATTATGAAACTAATGATAAATGTAAACGTAAGTATGTCTTTTTTCAATTTCAAATCGTATTAACCTAAAACTTAAGAATTCATCTTCATTTCTAATTAGCATTTATAATTATATATACAGGTGGTACATCATTTAAAATACCTATTGGTCAGAAAATTTTCAAGATCAAAAATTTTTCCAATATATTTGTACCTACTTTAGCCGTTGATGTTAGATGCAGTGGAAATTACAATGACATAATCAGTATTGTTAAATACTTTGATACTTATGAGAATGTTGGAGGTGTGAATGCTCCCAAAAAGATCATTTGTATTGGTAGTGATGGAATACAAAGAGAACAATTATTGAAGGTTCTACTCAATTATAAAATACACACGTATCTCTAGATTAAACTTAAAAATGTTATTAATAAATTATTCTTACTACAGGGAAAAGATGATTTACGACAAGATGCTGTAATGCAACAAGTTTTTAATGTAATGAATAGACTTTTTGAAATGAGTAAAGAAGCGAAACGACGTAAATTGAAAATTAGAACATACAAGGTAAAATATATATATATATATATATATATATATATATATATATATATATAATTATATTTAATATGAACTTTTATTATATGTATCTATGTATTATTCTTCAGGTAGTACCGTTAACACAAAGATCAGGTATATTAGAATGGTGCCATAATACAATGCCTATTGCGACTATATTAATAGGTAGCGATGGAATTTCTGGTGTTCATAAAAAATATAATCCACATGATTATACTGCATTAATGTGTAGAAAAAAGATGGACGTAAGATTATGGAATATTTCATGTTTACATATACATTTTACTTTTGAAAATAAATAACAATAACGTATACAATTTTAGGAAGTTTCTAAAAAATCAAACGATGTCAAGCTACAACAGTTTTTAGAATGCTGTAGACATATGCGTCCAGCTTTTCATCATTTCTTTATTGAAAAATATCCATCGCCTGAAACGTGGTACGAAAAACGATCAGCTTATACACGCAGGTAAATGACTTCATAATATTACAAAGTTCATATTTATTTAATATTAATAAGATATTATAATCTATTTTTCCAGTATAGCAACAACTTCTATAGCAGGATATATATTAGGTTTAGGAGATAGGCATCTTGGTAATATATTAATGGATCAGATGACTGGAGAAGTGATTCATATAGATTTTGGTAAAAATAATATGCATAATATATTATAATGAAAATACACTATAGAATGGATTGTAGAATTGTAACAGATTGATCCAAATTTTAAACAGGCATAGCATTTGAACAAGGTAAAGTTCTGCCACTACCTGAAACTGTACCATTTCGTCTCACAAGAGACATTGAAGTCGCAATGGGAATCTCAGGTGTCGAAGGTATTATGAGAAGAGGATGTGAGGAAATATTGACAGTATTACGAGATCAAAGACAAATAATTATAACATTGCTTCAAGTACTTCTTTATGACCCTCTTTTTACGTGGGCTATAACTCCTGCAAAAGCATATACTTTTCAAACCGGTAATACAGCAATGTCTTCTGAAGATGATGAAGGTATTAAACGAATTTTATTTCTATAAATATATATTCATTAACTACATCTGTACTAGCAAAATATATTCTTCCAATAATTTTCCTTTTTTCAATAGATCATAGCAAAACGAATAAAACTGCAGAAAGGGCACTCTTAAGGATAGAACAAAAATTGCAAGGTATAGAAGAAGGTTTAGTATTTAGTGTACCTGGGCAAGTCGAACAACTTATACAACAAGCACGTGATCCATTTAATTTGTGTCGTTTATTTTGTGGGTGGCAACCATATCTATAAGTTTTATAAAATTTTATTATTATTTGTTAAAAAAAAAAAAAAAAAAAAAAAAAAAAAAAAACAAAAGAAATTAATATTTTTTTATATATCATAGTATTACAAACATAATTTCATATTTAATTTAGTAAGAAATCTTTACAATAGCGAGTTCACCATCTAATGTTTAATGGGGATTAAGTTAAAGTTTCTAATGAAATATTTTATAATTCATAGTAAAAAACATTATTATTAGTTATTTATAAATCAATAATAAATTAATTGTTATTTCTTCTTATAAAATTTAATGCTTATATTTACATATTTTGTGCTGTACAGTAATAATCATCAGCGTGCATCGAACACGACCACTAAAGTTAGCTATTAAGGAAGAAATATCATTAACATAAAATCTTGCTTTTCTTTAAGTAATAGCAAAAAAGGATACATCGTTTTGTACGCTTTTTGTACATAATTCTGTAGCCACATTCTCTGCATCGAATAGGATCTCTAGGACGAATTTCATTATCATGATGGCATTCTATAAACATAAATTATATTGCCAATATTATAATATAATAATAAATAAATATTTCTGTATTTTTATTTCACTTTCGTAACTAGTAAATAATAAAAACAATCAAGAGAATAATAAAAATTGCATTATGGTAAAAATACTAATTTTTAGGTTAATAATTAAATAATGCTTTTGGCTAATGTTTATGAAGAAGATCAATAAAAAATATATATAAATAAGCATAATGTACCTCCACAAATATACACCATTGCTTGTTTAGGAGTGGATTCAGTTTTACTACTGGATTCCATTTCGAATTATCTCGTTTAGACAGAAGGTAACCTAAAGTTCGATTAAACTGCAGACACCATGTTGTGTTGTATTGTATATAATCGCGATAGTAACACACCTAGCGACTACAACACGTATTAAAATTATTCCTATGATCTCATTGATATATTTTACCAAATTATACCTAACAATAGTTCTTAAGTATATTTATTAAACATATTATTCTTTAATTTAGAGTAAGACTTAGGCCTTTTAATACCTAAATGAACAATATCATTATATATAAATTTTATTATGAGTATATCCCTATAAAAGTGTTATATGAATATGTGAAAACATATTGTTGAAATGTTATAATATTTTTATATGAATTATATTTATAAATATATTTTTAAATAGTAAAATAAAATTATTACATTGATACCGAAAAAATTCAGTTGGATTATTTCAACAGGGTACTTAATGTTGAAGCGACGATACTGAGATCCATCCCCGCCATTTTATTCAACTCATTGCTTCGGTGACGTACTAACCAGCGTTCGTGACAATTTGATTGTGAAGTGTATTCATTTTATTTTTTAATATAAGAGTGTAATATTTATAACGGTAAATAAAATTAAATAGAATAAATAATTAAAAATACATTTATCACTTTTCCAATTTGCCTTAACCGAGTGTAATAGTCATTTTCATTTTGCCCTGTCATTCTCCATTAACCTAATACGTAATATATCATTTATAATTCTTACATTATAATTGTATCGTTATTTCCGTATTTATATTTATTTCAATATGATTATTGTCAAAATAATGATGCAATATTTTTTATGACCGAATAATTTTATTGTTTATACAATTATGGTATTGATTAACCTCACTTTTTATACCGATGAATAGATGAATATACTTCAATTATAAATTAAATTTCTCTTTATAAGTGATACATTTTAACATAGTTTTTAATTAATATTATTTCTTTTCAGATGTTTCTTACACGTTCTGAATATGATCGAGGTGTAAATACATTTTCTCCAGAGGGGAGATTATTTCAGGTTGAATATGCCATTGAGGCCATAAAGCTTGGTTCTACAGCAATTGGAATTGCCACAAATGAAGGTGTAATCCTGGCTGTTGAGAAACGTATAACTTCTCCATTAATGGAACCAACGACAGTGGAAAAAATTGTTGAAATAGATAAGCATATAGGTTGCGCAGCGTCTGGTTTGATGGCTGATTCTAGGACCATGATAGATCGTGCTCGTGTCGAATGCCAAAATCATTGGTTTGTTTACAACGAAAGAATGACAGTGGAATCAACGGCTCAAGCTGTGTCGAACTTAGCCATACAATTTGGAGATAGCGATGACGATGGAAGTGCAATGTCTAGACCTTTTGGGGTAGCAATGTTATTCGCGGGTATAGACGAGAAAGGACCACAATTGTATCATATGGATCCATCGGGAACCTTTGTTCAATTCGATGCGAAGGCTATCGGTTCTGGAAGCGAAGGTGCCCAGCAAAATCTTCAAGAAGTATATCATAAGGTTGGAAATAACTTGTTCATGCACACAAAGTATCAATTTACATTAAGTCTCATTATATTTCTGTTTACTTAACAGTCCATGACATTAAAAGAAGCAACGAAGGCAGCATTGACAATACTGAAGCAAGTTATGGAAGAAAAGTTAAACGACACTAACATCGAGGTGATGACAATGACACCAGGACAACTGTTTCACATGTTTACTAAGGCAGAATTGCAAGAGGTGATTAAAGACATTGCATAAGATACTTAAAGTATATTAACAAATTGTTATGAGTTGAAAGAAATGCATTTATATGCAAGTAATGCTGGAGTTGTATTTACAGTTTATATTTGGTATGTGTGTTTCTATGCTAAGCAAAATTTTCTTATATACTTTTTTTTCTTTTTCGAAAAGATTAATATAAGAGAAGGATCGAATAAGCGTAGTTTTTTTTCTTTACAAAGAAATATTCCACATCATCCATGTTTTCCTACTCCCATTATACATTTTATTTTATTCTAATATTTGATTAATTCGTAATATAAATCGTTCATATTATTTTATCTAGTTGATCGACGATTTACCAACATCGAGAGAAGATTCTATGAAATCCAGATCCGATAGCAGTACTCCTGTCCTTAGACCATCAGTATCCATAAACGAATAATACCATCCTAATTTTGTCTCCAGTATCCTATATCTTTAATAAAATAATAAACGCTTAATATTCAACATCAACGTGTCAATCTGAAACATCTGTTTTCTCAATTGCAAATCTTCGTAAGAATATTATTCTCAAACGAAGAAGAAAGATCTTAGTTATTAAAAAAAAAAAAAAAAAAAAAAAAAAAAAAAAGAAGAAGAAATGTTTCAATACTATATTAAATTTGAGAATGATATTGACGAGTAGAGTTTTATCATGGAGAAAAGTTTTGAGCAAAAACCGATATCCGATATATCCCAGTGAAATTTGGAGAGATGGATTCGCATGAAAGAGAAGAGGTAGAGTAGGTAGGTAGGTAGGTAGATAGATAGGTAGGTAGGTAGGTAGGTAGGTAGTTAGGCGATGTAGGTATAGTTATGCTGTCGCGATGGGTGGTTTGGTTTCGATTAAAAGCGCCTGCTGTGAATGCGCGTATCCGAAATCAATAATTAATTTTGCTCGGTTTGCAAGAGACAAGGGAACTAAAGTGAGCGAGCGAGAGAGAGAGAGAGATATAGATAGATAGAATGGGTTGTGAGGTAGGAGGAAGGTAGAGAAGACGAGTAAAGTGAGAGAGCTCGACGAAAATGGGTGGAAGCATAGTGAACGCTCGGTACGCCGCTGCGATGTCCCGATAAAACGTCCTCCCTTTTTATCCCTTGGCTCCCGGATTATTGGATATTATTCCATTTCGAGCGTTCAATCCCAGTACGATTCGCTCGCTCGGTTTCCCACGGGGGAATCCCTCTCTCACCGGCCATTCATCGTGGTAGACTCTCTTAAAATACGTACATATCTCCTGTAACTCTCTGTCATTCTCTGTTGAAAACGTGTCATGCGCACTAAACTTCTAGTCTGGTATTACTGTCAGAAATGAATCGACCGTCATGCGAAGTATATACACGTGAGAAATTTTACAGAAAATATAGTCAAATATGAATTAGAGTTTATAAGAATTTCATGTTAAAATGATGAAACCGATAAAGATGATAGATAGTAAAAAGATATTTCGACTATTAATTAAAACTTTCATTTTGTATCTTTAAAAATGAAACTTAGAAGAGGAGAAGACGAAGAAGAATAGATGATCAAAGAAAAGCTTCCTTATATCTATTTATCTCTCTCTTTCTCTCTCTCTCTCTCTCTCTCTCTCTCTCTCTCTCTCTCTCTCTCTCTTATAACTAGCATAGACGGAAGGAAGGAAATGGAGAAGGTCGAACTCTCTGGTAGAAGGACTCTGTAATTAACTGCGACGAGGAGAGAAGGGGGGAAGGCAGGGAGGATAGTCCCATTTGAGTCTCTGAGAATCCCTAGGGAGCTAACCCTGTCATATCAGACGCCAAACACTCAACCTCACACCCGATCCTGGAGCAGCAACGCCGTTACCCCGACCCGAATCCATCCTTGCCCGACCTCCTCTCCATTGCGTTCAACTTTCGCTACGATAATTGCCTTCGCTTCACGCCACTGACACCACCACCATTTATCGACTTGGATAAGGACGTTAAGCTTCTCACCACCCTCTTCATCTTTCTTTCTCTTCCTCTTCCTCTCTCTCTCTCTCTCTCTCTCTCTCTCTCTCTCGCCCCTCTCTCTCTCTTATTATCTCTCAGATCTATCTATCTTTTTCTTTCTTTCAATGCGTCCCTTATCAGTCAAATTACTAAAAGTTTGATCTTTTTAACCAAGCGAAAGCTAAAATCATCTATTATTGATTTCTTAATAAGAATATCGAACAGGAACGTCTTAGTTGGGAAACAAGCGTGATTCGAGACGATTAGAAAAGGGAGAGTTAAAGCGAGCAATGTCGTTTACGATCGCAATTAAGACCGTTATCTGTCTTTTATTGCGACAACGTTCAAGAGGCGCAAAACGATCTGGACAATTTTGAACATGCCATTACTACCTTGCTTTCACTATGGATCGAGTCATTGACTTACTATACTCATGTCGGAAACACATTGAATTATTCTTTTTTTGGAGTCATTAACTAAAAGTTAAACAACTCTTAAATGCACACACGTGACGTATTAACGTCAATAGTATTAGCTACATATGTTGATTATATTATAATAACTATATCTACTATGATATATTAAATATATTTTATATTAATAGCTGATATTATTATTAATATTATTAGCTTAATAGATAGACATTAGTTAATGGATAGTTTTGTGATAATATCTATTTATATAAATAAAATTCAAAGGATAAAACTTAAACGAGAAAGTTTCTTCCTAGTTATTACAGAGACTCGATGTAGAAAAGCGGAAGCGAACGATATACCGAGAACGAGCTAGGAAAGAGTTCGCACACGGCCATAATTCACGCATGGTGGAATCGTCGCGATTTTTTTTACTTTCACGAAAGAGTTCATTCGCTTCTGCTACTAATGGATGCCGTTTTGAAAAAATACATCGTTTTCCAACGACGAGTTACAAGACGTAAGAAGAAATTAATTAATTCGATAATTTAGCGGGAAAGTCGATTCCTTAATCGAGAATCGTCTTTACCTTTCATTCTCGTAAGTCTATCTTCTATCTTCTATTACGTCAAAATATTACTTATGACAATTATTGACCCTCTATAATATCATGTAACGCTCATACGTGTGTCTATATATTATTGTATTATAGAGTGTATCGACATAAACCAAATAATGACGTTCTTTTCATTTTGTAATTTTTGATTTTTGATGATATACTTCTTTTAACACATTACCGTCGTACATGTATACATGTGCTGTTAATTATATCAGTTCATATTATAAACTTAGTTCAAATAAAAGATCCATAAAAATTGGATTTATCAAACAATAATCAGACGTTAGGTCAGTATTAGACAAATGATATAGGGCACATTTATAATTTATCTTAACGATTTTCAAACTAATATTTCACTTGTTAATTTCAATTAAATTTAATTCTAAAGATGTATTATATAGTTACAAATACGATCATTAAATCTGAATAGAAACGTAAAAGAACAATTTTTATCAATTGAATTTACAATTCCGAAGATGAATTATATAGTTACAAATTACGATCATTAGATATGAATAGAAACATAAAGATATGTTACTAGTCTGTACGAAGTGTTAAACGTTCTAAATAAGTCTTACAATCACTTTTCAAGCGATGAAATACATACATATAAATCATCGATCTACTTTCACTCATATATTATAAAAATATAACGATTTGCATGTTTCGACAAAAGGAAATCGACGAGGAGATGCGATCTTACGTTCCAGTTTGTTCATAGTTATAGTTGATGCATATATTATGTACGAGCATTCGAGTATGACTCGTCGAATACGTGTATTTATGTATGTATATATGTGAATGTGTGCATAGATGCTGTTGCTATTTTTTCGATAGAGGAGAAAGTGATACTTTCTTCGGCTCCACTCGTCTGCCTTGAAACATCTTTTCAACTCCAACTCGAAAGTTCGATTTATCTTTGTGCCGGAAGTTCCATCATTTTTTTTATTATTAATATTACTACTATTGTTGTTGTTGTTGTTGTTGTTGTTGTTGTTATTATTATTATTGTTATTATTATTATATAATTTATATCATAATTTTCGTTGAAGGGAAGTATCAAGTATAAAAAATAACATGAAGACATCAACGTAGATAAAATATTTATTAAAATGTTCGATATACAAAATATATTCAAGCCTCTCTAATTTTTCTCTATGTTGGTTTCATTAGATGTTATATCGTTCATTTATTTCGTATATAAAGCATACTTCATAGTAAGTATTTTGTCCCTTATTATTCGACGGATTGAGTGATTTATTTATTCTTTGGAACATTGAATCCATATTGAATTCTCCAGTTTTTTTCTTTTTTTTTTTTTTTTTTCTTTTTGTTTTTGTTTTCGAAGGAATTCTTGGGTATAATTCTTTGAAGAAATGTGGATAGTAAAGTTAAGGAGAATAATGAAAATAAAGTTCAGCCATGATGAGAGGAGTAATCGTAATTACCATAACCTCCCGAATGACCTTGATAACCTTCTGAACCATCATATCCTCCCCCTGATTCCTCTTTAACATGAACAGGTACAGGAACTGGAACTTTAACGGGATAAGGTACTTCCTTTTCAACGGGATAAGGTACCTCCTTTTCAACGACATACGGTTTGTCAACCGGAACTTTGACTGGATAAGGTACAGGTTTCTCGACAGGTACAGGTACAGGTTTATTAACAGGATAAGGTTGAGGTACTGGTACTTTGACTGGTACAGGATAAGGTTTTTCAACGGTAACAGGATACGGTTTATCAACAGGCACTTTAACTTCATAGGGCACAGGCTTTTCAACAGGTACAGGGTAAGGTTTTTCAACGTGTACTGGATAAGGTTTAGGTACTGGAACTGGATAAGGCTTATCAACAGGTACTTTGACTTCGTATGGGACTGGCTTTTCAACCGGATAGGGCTGTGGTACCGGTATCTTTACTTTTACTGGGAAAGGTACATGTTTTTCAACGGTATAGGGCTGTGGTACTGGTATCTTGACAGGTACTGGAATATGTTTTTCTACGGTATAAGGTTGTGGTACATAAACCTTCACTTCGTAGGGCTTATCCACTGGTACCTTCACTTCGTATGGAACCTTTTTCTCCACGGTATATGGCTGAGGTACATGTACTGGTACCTTAACAAAGACTTTCACTGGATAAGGGACATGTTTCTCAACGGTATAGGGCTGTGGTACACCGACCTTCACCTCGTAAGGCACGTGTTTCTCAACCACATAAGGCACATGCTTCGTTACTTCGTAAGGTACCGGTACTTTCTTCACCACCGTTACTGTTTTCACCTGCTCGTGCTGATCATAGGATCCACCACCACCTCCATCGCCACCACCTCCACCACCAAGGTCACCGTAGCTATGCACCAGGCCACGTTTTTCTGTCTTCTTTTCGGCTCCCGTTAAATCTTCCGATGGCTCCGATTCTTTAGATTCTATTGACACTTTTTTCCCTTTTTCCTCGGTACATTTTGCCGATACGACTAACGTCGCTAAGACAATAGCCAGCTGACAGAAGACAAAAGATATATATACATATATACATATATATATATATATCGATAAGTATATCGATAGGTCTAGGATTAGACTCGACAAATGTAGTTTCCTTCCTTACCTTCAAATTCATTCTCGATTTCGCACGTCTTTTAACGTGAACCACCACCGACTGAACCGCTTCGTTTTCTAAACTCTGCCTTATATACTACAGTCTATGCGTCGGTACAATGCCTTAAAACTTTCCCTGTGCACAACCTAGTCGTTCGATCGCGTTACGTTCGCTCGTCTTATTTTGTATGTATTTGCAAAAAGTGCTACGCGGTGAAACCGGAAGCATCCGCACGCATCGATTATCGCTCTTACGTATTTCGTCATTTAGAAATTTATCCGAAATATTCAACAAATCTTTATAAAAATCATTAGATCATGTATATTCCTTATAATATCTTTCATAACTTTTTGTTTGACGATTGGTAAATATAATTTTATTGTTTAACAAAAGTATTTAGAAATTAGAAATCTTCATATTTAGAAAACTCGTAAATTTTTCCTCTTAAAATTTATCATACTTCTTATATTAGACTTTACTATAATTAGAAAATATATTTCTAATCTTCTAAAAAGAAAGTATATATAATATATATATATATATATATATATATATATATATATATATATAAAATCATGACAGTATTCCACGTTTTAAGAGAAGGATTAATCTACTCTTTCTATTCGAATCGATATAAAAAGTATTTGTTCAAATCTATCTATACACTGATCATGTGATAGATTTATAATAGTTTCGATTTTGTCGCGTGATGAGAAAAAAAAACCAAAACAAAGCAAAAAAGAAAAGAAAGAAAGAAATGGATACGGATAGCAGTAGTAGCAGCAGTACGGCCATAATTGCTACAGAAATGCAGAAATCCGAGTAAAATGGTGAATACGTAGTACTTGTTCGCATGTCGAATAGCTAATGCTGTATGTTAATACGGTCGCATGAGCGGAACCCATTTTGATCTTAGCTAAAGATAACTCGTAATTTTCGAGCTATTAATCGTTGCTCGAGCATCCGAATGCAATGAAGTTCGATCCGTTTGTCCTTCGTCCTTCTCGTTACGCTTTTTTCTCACACAAGGAGATTTTTCTCATATATTTTCATTTTCAATTTAGACAATTTTCTTTAATATCAAAACAGATTTTGCTATAATCGTCTATAATGGCATGCAATTTCAAAGTTTTACGTGTATCTATGTACTTTCATTTAATTTTGAAAAATTTGTACTACAAATTGCATATCATATAATTTTGTTTTATATTTGTTTTCTTTTTTTCTGACAGGATTCTTCGATAAAGTCGATTTTACCACAATTATAAGTTTACGGTGCATTTAGTTGCACTCTCGTGATGAAAAGCACGAACGAGAAGCAAATGCATCTCTCACATACTTGCTTTACAATAAATATAATCCTGATAATAATCGAAAGAATGTATTATTATAACACATGTATAGTATAAATCTCGAAAGGAAAGTGAGAATTAAGTTTTTAACATCCAATGGTATTTACGCGTTTTACGAGTCAATGATCGTAGCGTTATAGGACGTAAAAAGTGCAGAAATATGTATATAAGAATCACAATTGAGTTAGTATCTTTATTTCGAGGATTAAACCGACATTTTTTATAATTACGTATCAGTCAAATTTCACATTTAATCGATATGATATAAAACAATTGTATATAATGAAAAAATGATAAAATAAAATATCAGGTATCAGAGAAAAGTGAAAGGTAATTAAAATAACTTTCGGCAGAACTTTGTTAACATACCGAATCGAATGAATCCCTCTAAGAGTTAAATAATGTTATAGTTGCATGAACATCATGCATTTTACAAGGAAAAGTAATCGCTTCAGTTCCTTCAGACAGTTTGATGTACTCTCGCTCTCAACCTTATTAATCATCCCTTCTTTTGATTATTTACTTTTAATTCCGTAAAAAAGTCAAGAATATTTGTATATCAATGAGCCAACAGCACACCTCTAGGACTATAAAATTATTATTATATTATTTTATATTATTATTATTTATATTATTTTATTATAGATCTATTTTACAATTACCGACAAGTTTTAATTATTAGAGTAACGTTCAACCGAAACCTATTTTTACTTATTTATTGTTGTAAAATTAAATAAATTAAAAACACTAACGAATAAAATTGTTATTTTCGAATTAACAAATAGTTTGTGCTAGTTCTAGTATTTTTTCTCTCATTGGAAGATCGCAGGTGCAAGAGTTGTTACGAAAACAAAAAAAAAAAAAAGAAAAAAAAAGAAAAAAAAAAGAAAAGAAAAGAAAGAAAAAAGCATAAAAAAAAGAAAAGAATTCAGCAAAACGTTTTCTTCTCTTTCCGTATGGCAACTAATGCGTCGTTGATGGCAGTCGATGCCCGTCGGGTAAGAGTCGGGCCCTTCAGCCTTTTAAAAACGACCGACCATGGAAGATTATGTAACTTTAATTGCGTTCTAACTACCGTGCAACGATCGAAGGCTACGACCTGTGCTTTTCGAGGCAAGCTTCATCAAGAATCGTTCCTGTTGCGAGCGGTATGCTCGCTCGTGCGTTTAATAAGTTATGTGACGCCGCGTCATTTCAAAAGATCTCGCCATCGTTAAGGCCTTTATAAATTTACGTATAACATTCCTATAATTTATTTGTTATCTATTTCATTTTCTTTCTTCATCTTCAAATTTCTTATTAGTTTGTATTTGGAGGTTATTGTTAAGTATCTGGTTGGGTATCAAATGTTTAGCGTAATTCAAATTACGATAATTAACGTTTTAGCTTTTAATCGTTATAGTGACGCAGTTAATATTTTTGAAATTTATATATTTTTTTAAGTATAAGTTATATACTTAGTATAGTATATTTTTATATTGGCATTTATATAAATATATATATAAGTTTTCTATTACTATTACTACATATCGTAAGTTATACTGTAAGTTTCACATTATATAATTTGTCTTTTATAAACATTAACAAACATTCATTTTATTTCGATCTTAACAAAAATTGCATTATAGAGGATTAACAAGTCTAACAAGGGTAATAAAAAAATACTGACAATTCTGATCCAATATTTCCTAGATCATTAAAATAATGTTTCCTAATCATGATACACATATAAAATCGATTAGACTAAACTACATTATTTTCCGATCGATTTCTCTGGTATAGAAACAGTACGTGATATTCATTGTAGCTAAGAGAATAATGTTGCTACTTTCATCTAACGCTATCGAATGTAGAGTGGAAGGAGAAGAAATAGAGAAGAGGAGAGGGAGAGGGAGAGAGAGAGAGAGAGAGAAAATATAGGAGAAATAGGAAACGTCGCGTATGTACACATATACATATGTATATACATATATATACACGTATGTACATATAAACGATGCATAAACATCGAAGAGAAATCTTCGTAGCGTTCTCCTGTTAATATCGTGCGTGTAATCTCCGAACGAAAATTACATCCTGGAAAATAGAACGCGAACTGACGAATTAATTACAGACATTCCTTCGATGCTTTGTATCCATGTTGAAATTTATTCTACCATGGAATAGAACAAAAAAAATCTGTGATCGTTAGATTTATTCTACAGATAATACAACAATTTTTAAAAGAAAATTCCTTCCTCCAATAAGATAAACGCTTAATTGAATCCTCCTTTTGTTTCTACCTAAAAAGAACAAATATACATTTTTATATTTACTAACTTTGATTTAACGATTAGGCTAAAATTTACATTTCAACGAAGGGAGAAATCGTGAAGTATAGATTTCGTAGCGAGTGTGTGCGTGTGAAAGTGGGGGTGAGGGAGGGAGGGAGGGGGAGAGAGAGAGAGAGAGAGAGAGATGGTCCTGTTATTTGTTGAAGACACAATTATCGGGTCCGGGAGTACATGTAATTTGAGTCGTATTACGCGCACGTCGACAACGTGTCGCGATTATGTTCGAACCTCGGCACTCCTCGACGTCGTGTCGGCGAGCTCTCACCGATATCGACGGCGACATCAAGCAGTAGAGCTTCTGCTCCCGCGACCAACCCGATAGCCAATTACGAGCTACATGACAATCCCCTCTCTCCCCCTTCTCTCTCTCTCTCTCTCTCTCTCCCTGTTGCACTCACTCTCTTACGTCACTCCATGAAGAAATAAGATCCAAGAGTAATTTACTAAATGCGACGACAAATGCATTTTTTTCCGATCATGCATATATCGTCCTTTCAAAATCGTTATGTTAATAATTTATACTTGTGCAATCATAATCGTTAATTTTTTTTATTTTTTGTTGCAAAATTACTGATTCTTCGTACAAAAACGATTAACGATAAATGATCAGCAATTCAACGATAATTTTTTCTTTACGAGAGACTCTCGAATTTGTCGAAATATTTGTACAGAAAATGTGTGATTAATCAAAGCACACACATACATACATACATATATATATATATATATATATAAATAAAGAAACTCGGAGAAGATCCTCGGAGCAGAGCAGCTGCTAACGGAATTGCATTCGGATCACGCGTCTGAATCCGATTAGAGCAATTAAATTGGTAGACGTGATGGTAACCTCGTAATTTAGTTCTCCGAAGATACCAAGGTTCGTTGAAATATACTTTGTTCCAATTGTATTTTAGTTAAAATTTATCCATGTTTTATTTTTTCTTTTTTTTATTTTTTCTAAATTGTTAGAAAAATATAGTATGGTTGTGCTTCTTATATGTTGTGTGTATTAGGTTTGGACTATAATTTTCGAATAGACATGGAGAATGGATCGTCCCGAATTTTTTGCGAATAAAAACAAATCTCTATTTACATGTTCCAATTTAATAGGTAAGGGTTCGATAACTATAAATTAGAGAACACGATCTAGTTCGTTTTAACTCGACATTATCAAATGTAATTCGTTTCGACAGTATCATAATTTTTGTTTTCTTTTTTCTTTTCTTTTTTCATTTATTTTTTAAGATAAAATTTTACGCTTGAATCGACACGTGCTATAGAGATTAAATTCGATGATGAGAATTCGTGGTAGGTATGCATGTACGTTTTATATAACATATCGCTGGTAATTAGTCAACGACTTGATTTAAAACCGGCTACAAGATTCAACGTTTCGTGTTGTGCTTGCCAATCCTTTAATTCTTTGTACGAGATAATTAAGAAGTCATCTGTCTAGATTTTATGATCGAATTCAAATTAAGTGACCTATGAATTTTCTTTTTTGACAACACATTTAATATATTTCCAAGTCCATATCATCGAATCGATTATTTCAAAAATGACGAAATTAAAAATATTCCGTGGAGATTTGAAATATTAAAAAAGTTTAAAAAATTTAAGTACATCAAATAAAGATACTAAGCATGAAGAGATAAGAAAAAAAAAACTGAAATAAAAAAATGATTAAAAAGTGTCTACTCGTACGCAAATTTTATATGTAAGAAGAAATAATTAAGAAATTTCGAGGATATTAAGGTGGTAATAACTGGACACCAAAAATGTAACATTCTCGTATTACCCTAACGAAAGAAGGCTAACAATTTAGCCAAGGGCTAATAATTATTCCAACTTTTTATTTTCGACTAATCATCCTCGCGACCAAACCCGACACCTGAGTTACGACGTCATAAAGCAAGATTTTATCGAAATAAGAGGGGCAAGGGTACGATTAGTGGTCTGCTTAAAACGAGACGAAGTAAAGACCAATCGAGTGTCCCTTTTTCTGTTCCGAAAAAGAACGATTATTCTAATTTTATCATGAAACTTATCTATCTTTCGTATAATTAGATAACGATTAGATAATCCTTATTGTCCGTTAAATCTCAATTAGTACGTAACGTATGAGACTATTTTGATTTTATCCTCTATAATATAATTCTTTTTTATAACGCTTAAACAACCATTTTTATAATGATTAATGCATAGATTAATATTTGTTAAATGATATACTATAGAGTGTATGTAAGAGAGAGAGAGAGAGAAGGGAGAGAGATAGATAGAGAGAGAGAGACAGAGAGTTATAACTCACTAAATTAATTTTCTGATAAGATATTGAAATAACAATTACAAAAATACAAATATATATATATATATGTATATGTATATATATATAGACATAATATTATAGAGGTCTACAAAAAATCAGATGTAAGAATTAAGGACGACGAGAGGAATCGATTACTTATTGGAATTTCAAGTGTAAGGAAATTTATGGAGGCACGTTGTGTCCCTCGCAACGTTCAATTTAGCAAATTGGTTCGAAGCCACCAGGAGAGAGAGAAGCGGCCAAAGTCTTTGGATCAATCGAGAAGCTACCTTGTAATCGAGACTCGCATTAATGCATTCTGTAACCCAGTTAGGGCCGATCGCGTCGATACTGGCACCATCGAGAGCCGGGGGGGATTAAAAGGGAAGGTTGATGGTCGTGTCGGGGAAGGGGGAAAAGATAAGTCGATCGATCGATCGAACGAGCAACCAAGCGAGTGAATATACCCACTCGACGTGTCGCGTGGCCGCCACACGTCGACCAGATAACGTCGGATGGTTCGACCCATTTAAATGAGAGACCACAAGAAGAACGAGAATATAGTTTAAGATAGAAAAAGAAAGGGTCATCATTTGAAAAATAAAAAAAAAAATAAAATAAAAAAATAAACGAAGGAAGGAAGGAAGGAAGGAAGGAAGGGGAAAAAAGAAGAGGACGTTCAATTTCTGTCGCATCTGCCTAAATGTTCAGCTAGCCCCTATGATCAAGCTTCGTATGGTTCGTAGTAGCCTGTGGCTTTTCATGGAATATTATATACCTATAGCAAAGTACTCATTGAGTATCTTGTATTACATCGACAATTTCAAATAACTAAAGTTGGACAAAAATGAACCCTTCAGAAAGAGAATTCTGTGTATACTATTCTTTAATAAATGAAGTAGAGAAAATACAAATCACATGATTTTCCTGTCCCATTTGATACCTAAGGTTTAAGAACGACAATATTAGATAATTGCTAGCCATGAATGACACGAATTGCATTAATGATATTTGTATTATTTGGAAAATTTATATGAGAGTTTCTATAGTTGCCATTCATATGACTTCTATGATATTTCTTAATCTTGCTGTGTACATAAACACATCTTCCTATTTTTTGTCCGAATCTTTCACACGAATAATTTTTTTATATACAGATATATTTGAGCCGGTGATTATGAAAGTAGTCCAAGACATTCGAGATATTAAAAAACACGCTATTCTTAATATTGTTAAATTACAAAGAATTATAATAAAAGAATTATTTTTATATTCACTTTTATATTTTTACTATACACTACTTAATTTTCGCCTTTCTTTTTTGCCATTACAGAAAACTTATTTTAAAATTATTCAAATCCAAGTGTTAAAGTATCACAGAATAAAAGATATGACATACTTTAAACCATTCTCATAATTATCGGCTCATTTCGTTTAAGTCAAATTCTATGGAGATAAGAGAAAAGGGGGAAAAAGAAGAAAAGGAAGAAGAGACGACAAGAACTGATGGCTGATTCGTAATTAGACACAAGGCACGTGTTCCCTGATCATTTCTTTCGTTTACTTTTTTTTTTTTCTTTCTCGTTCCTTTGGGCAGGACGATTTACGAGAAAGTCTTTCCTTCGCAAAAGTCCAGGGTAACGCCTACTTGTGTTTAGGATCGAGTAGGATGGTCAGAATGAAAGCGAACGATAAGATTGCACAAGATGAGAGGACGTTCGATCTTTGCCTTCGAGGGGACAGTTGTTTCGTTTCACCTGCCTCTTGAAAATCTAAGCACGCGAAATCACGCAAACGTCTATTTTAACTGTAATATTTAGATCTTACATTTTGATTTCATACGATCGTGATTAATATAATAATAATTGGAAACGATGGACACACGCGTATAATTTTTCTTTCTTTTTACAAAAAGATTGTCAAATTCATTATTTTTTCTGTTGTCTTCTTATTTTTTTTTTTTTTTTGTATTTACTCTTTTGTGTATGTATAAACGAATGAGATCTTCTCTTCTTTTGTAAAAATTCGCTTTGGTTTTCGTTCTAGAGCGTGTAATTTACGTAAGAGTGTGAGTCTTGTGTCATTTGGAGTGTTTCGACGGCACCTCGGGGCTGGAACAATTTACCAGAGGCTCTACCTAAATGTTTACGTGCACGAAGAACCCATTACATTTTGAAAAATAAGAAAACTCTTCCCTTTCCAAAGGGTGGTCGTCTCTATAATAATGAACGTTTGTATGTAAGAGTGTCATGTCTTGTGTATTATCTCTATCTCAATGTTGACATTTTTTTTTTTTTTTTTTTTTTTTTTTTCTTTCTATATTAACCACAACAAGAATTTTTAATCATTAAAGTTAAATAATTTTAAACTATAAAAAAAAATATATCGTATTTTATAGATAATTTATGATTTTATATGTTAAATATTTGTTAAAATAATTTTCTATTAATATAATGCTTATTTAATTCATAAAATTATGGAAAAAATAGACTAGAGACCATTTATTATACATTATACTACAAATAAATTTCTAATCAGTCTGTTTTTTCTTTATTTGTTTTTTTTTTTTTGCTTTTTCTTATTTTTTAATTATATGTCATAAATGATTGGATCACTCTTTTAAAAATAAAGAGAGAAAGATATCAGGAGTAAAATTTAACACACGCATGATCTCGAGACACGCGTCAAATACAAAGACTTTTTTTGGGAGACAAAGAAGAAGGTGAAACAGCATGAATTCTTTTGGATAGCAGGTAAATTCCGTTCGCATTCTTCCCTTTCGGTATTCTCTTACGAAGGATACGATTTCGCGTGTCGAACGGTGCTGGTTCAGTCGATTCTTTTGAGACGGTTATCCTCTAATGACTTGCGATTACGGTCAATAGGACGAATACGTTTATATACATGCGTGTATATACGTCTCGATCGAAAATTTTAGAGCCCTTTTCAAATATAATAATCATTTTAAGTTCAACAATTTTTCTTTCCTAAAATTGTATTATTAATGAAAATTTGTATTTGAGTAATAAAAAAGAAACTATTTAAGCAATTTAACCGAAAATTGTTAAGTTTTTATATAAGATTAGCACGAATTGAATGAAAAATATTTATTTTTAACAAAAAATTGTAGAAAAAAAGTTTAATAAAAAATTGTAAGGTTATTATTAAAATTAGAACACAATTAGTTGTAGAATTTTTCTTTCTCCGTAAATTGTATTAATATGAAGTAAATTAAAATGATTTATTTAATAAAAGATCGTATAAATAATCTAACCAAATAAATAAGAAAAAAAGGGAACAATAAAATAGAATAGCTATACTATCGTGTTTAAAAATAAGAAAGATATTTTTTTTATTATTTAAGGTTATAAAATTATTATTTTCGAGAGCAAAAAATATGCATATCAAGTTTCGAAGGGCGTATCGTTATATTTGCGGTTTCATAACGCGGTAATCTCACTCGAGCAAGAGCCCTCGTTCGATCGTCGAGCACCTGTGAAAATTGCCGGAGTAAATTATCGAAAACTACTTTGCGGTTCTTGCGTAAAACAAATACGATTTTGTTTCTTTCTTCTTTCCCTTTTTTATAATAATAATATCGAAATTTCGTGATGAACACCAACAATGACATCGTTTCGAAAGAAATCCTAGGTATTAGAAAAGATTACTATTCTTCGCGTTAAATTACCTATATCGATGATTTAGAAACGCTAAGAATCACATCTTTTTCGATTCGATAGATTCGATAGAAAAGAAAATATTAGTCGATGTTATAATAACAGGAAATACGTGTCAATGATTTATGACGGACCACCAGCGTTTCTCTTATAAAATAAGTTCTAATTCACCATCCATTTTCTAATCATTAACTAATAATAGTAAAAAAAAAAAAAAAAAAAAAAAACAATAATGTCATATTAGAAATCATTTGAAAATCTTCAGTACGTTTCTCTAAGATATCATTTGATCTAATCTGTCAATCTATTTAAGTACAATTATTAATGTGCAATTTAAATATTATGTTCAAATACGATTATAAGATGAAAAAAATATTTTCGAAACGTACTAAAGTATGCAGCCATTCGCCCGGCAGTACTTACGTTTACATGATTTAAATTGATATAGATCGCAAGTAATACCGACCCAGATCTCACCGCGTGAAGGTTGCTGCATGTGGAGATCCACGGACTATGATAACATACTAATTAGTCGCATTTAATGGACCTTCTTTCGACTCGGTCGAAGTCGATCGAGGATGCATCAAGTTACGACTTTGCCCTGACCTACCCGAGAGAAAAAGCATGGATTCCTTATATTAAATATATATTTCAGGAGTGCTAAACAATTTATTTTGACATTATCAGATTTATTTTGATATATTGATGTTATTTTTACATATAATTTGTACATCCCGGACATGTACAAAGTATATGCATCTTTATACTCACTACTACGTTACATTTTACTATTTACATATATATTTTAATGGAAAACATTTCCTACACAATAATAATTGTACATACTTAAACATTAAATTTCATATTTCCAACCATTTTTACTACAATGCAATATTAATAAATCTAAAGTTGAAGATGTGAAAGTTAAATAAGGTGATTGAAAATATGAGAACATCAATCCACACTTTTTAAACCATCTTAATATCTAATCAGTAGACAATCGACCGAATTGCCCTTTTTTATCTTAAATTATATAACCTTAAAAATAATATAACCTTAAAACTAGAATTCTTAATAGTACTATCAAGAGAAACATGCTCTAAGCACAAACAAATAAAGCATAAGAATTCCCAACATGCACCATGCCTTATAATTATATTCTTATAGACTAGCATGCAATAGAAATGAAAAATATAGAAAACCTAAATACTTACTAATATACTTTACCAATGCATAAGATAATGTATAATATGAAATTTTTTTGCATTAATTACATATAGATTTCAATTCTAATTTATATATAATAATGTACTCATTATAATCATCAAATATCTGAAAACATAAAGATAAACAGAATAAAAAATATCATAGTAATAAATAGAATAAAACTGCATTGACATGCAATTTTATTCTATGCCTGTTGATACTATTAATATAAAAAGCAAACCAAATCCATACAATACTTAAGGTCGTATACCTGAAACATACATTTCCAATAATTAAACAATTTATGGATAAACATATTACTATAGTGATAAACGTTAAATTTATTACTACAGTAATACTGAATGCAATTATAACTGAAATGAATTAACAATTAATTATACTTATACTAAATTTAATCAACCATGAATAATGATATGATTTCAAATAACAATTCTACTATATCAAATTTAGCAAATCTAAACAATTTTAAGAATGCAACGACTCAAAAAAAAAATCTTTAATATATCTCAAAACTGTATGAAATTATATTATTTATATAAAAAGTAATTTTAAATAATAATAGCTAATAAATAGCCTTCAGTAATGCATATATACATATAATATTTCAAATAGCAGCCATTTTAGGCGCTCTGATATACAAAACAGAAAATAATTGGCGTTAGAAAATCCAACGATGGTCACCTGTAACAAAAAGAAAAATATATTAGTCATACAAAATATTAATTATAATAATAATTCAGTAGCATGACACGTCGACATGCTACTGAATTATTATAGATGCACTTTTCAATTCCCTATCAATTTCTATCAGTTCCTGTAAGATAAAATGAAAACAACTACGTTATAACATATGGTCCATCATTTCCATATGCAATTACTATTAATGACGAGCAAAATGACATGTTTAAAATAATAAGACAACAAACCATTATCAGAGGAACATGTGATCCTCTGAAAAAATGATTTATTGTCGATAGTTGCCCTCTTGAGCCACAGTTTGTGGGGGCCTCTTCGGCATGTAGCCTCTTCTTTGCTTCGTGCCCTAACCACTGCATTGGAGCATTCCCTAAGTGCAACGCATGAAAAAAAAAAAAAAAAAAAAAGGAAAATAAAAAATAAAAGGTTATAAAATAAAGATTTTAACTATCCTAACCTGTGGACGATCAATGGACCAAAATAATCCAACAATCGTGCGCATCAACACAGGTACATTTACTCGAATGCTCCTGCAGATAATCAATCTAATCGATGAACCTAATGCTAACACTTTGCATTTAAATAATTAGAAAGCATCAAATAAAATTTTAAAAATTGTACATCTATGATATATCTTATGGGCTTACTATTTTACTTGTGTAAGTAATACATTTACTTTGTATCCTTATTACTGTTTCTATACTACACATATTTAATAAATATATATACTCCAGAAACAACAGGGAAATGCAAAGTGTTAATATACTTAAGACTAAGTATCTAACATGTTCAAAAATCTTTGCTAATTCGAAAGAAATGAATTTTTTAACAATTGCAAGGATCTTTAAACTGTTTTTGATACTGATGTATGTAGCAATGCAAAGTGTCAGGAAAATGTGGGAAAAAAACAGAGATGGAGAATAATTCTAAAATTTCCTGAAACTTTGCATAATATCCGGGGACAAAACTTTTTATTTCTATATGGAAATTATCGCAAACGTCTAACCCGGCCCTACCTGCTTAAAATTAAAGAAACATTCAAACAGAAAAGTATGCTACCTGCCTACCTAGACCTATATTTAAAAATAGCAAAACATTCGTTCCAACACACACACTCCACGATTCTCTCACATACCGCCAGGGTGCAAAAGCCTACACTAGAGAGTATGCCCCGGGGCACCTCCGACACCCTAGCTCAGCCACGTTTTTTCTAAGTCTTAACTAATTAGGGGTACGTACCAATTTGCTGAAATCGACTGACAAGGTTAGTGACCATTGCGTAAAACTCTACTTTCGATGTAAATACTAGTACGTACTAGTATATGTATAAGCATACTAGTAACATACGAGTACTATTTCATTCATGAAAATACGGTTCATTTAATATTCAAAACGATAGAACGTCTTTTTGTATGACGCACTTTCAATATAAATATTAGTAGTACATTAATGTATTAATAACATACGAATTTTATCCATTATATGGTCAAGTGAAAACAATTAAATACTTTTTATGTGAATGATTAAAAATTTCGCGAAACGATGCACAATCCACCGCCTAAGACGCACACACAGGTGCAAGGTACATCGTGCACGATCACTAACGCAATGACAGTCGCCAAAGAGGGGAAACTTAAAACTAAACCCATACCAACTGTTTCTTACCCATACGAGTACACCTGGGCACACGGACAGATGAGAACGCAGAAAATACGGGGGGGAGAAACGGGAATTAGTACATTAATTGCTGAAAATCCTGAGCTAGAAATGATTAACTTATCAACTAGGCCTACGGGCTATGACTCTACAAGTCTCTTTGTTTCTTTTGCAATTACTCTACTCGACTTTTTTCTTACAAAAACAATGACTCTACTGAGACTTTTATTTTATCAACAAAATTGATTGAATATTTCATCTATTTTTCATGCAGCAATAAAAAACCTCGGACGACTCCTTCGAACAAGCGGCTATATACTAATGAAAGAACAAAATCATGATGCGCCACTTGTATTCCAGAATCTATCCGTCGCGCTTGTCTTCTTGCTCATTTTTTATCAAAAAAATCAAAATGGATTGCGATCAAATATACCATGTACAAAGAAATGCATGTAACATAGACGACATAACATGCCTTTTCTATTGACGAAATCGGATAAATCAATATCCGATTTCAGCACTAACAACGCGAGCAAGAAAGTGCTAATTAATTGCACTGTTAATTAAAAATGACTCGATTCGACGAAACAAGAAGACCCTATCCTGAGCTAATGAAAATAAGCATGCACAATAGACAAACAATGAAATATATATGGATCGTGAGTAAATCCAAAAAAAGAGTTACTCACGTGCTCGTCGATAATTTATTGGAAAAAATTACAACCAGTAACTCGTGCCGATTCGGACCTTTCGTCCTCGGCATGATTGAGCACTGGAGGAACTTAAATTTTGTTCACTCACTACTTAAGAAGTTCTCTGATGGCTCCAAAACACTCGTCCGCGTTGCTGCTCGAAATTAAAAGAAGTAGATCCACCATGGGTTGAAAATTAGATAAGGTAGACATCGACGAATTGTTCTAGGTTGAGACCTTTGTGGATTATTATAACGATGATCATCTGCAAAAAGATTTAAAACAAATTTCGAATAAATTTACTGTCACAAGATTGTAAAATTATTGTTTATAAAATTTATAAAGTTACTTACCAATATTCTGTTATAGAAGATGTGTACTATCTTAATTATCTTCCAAGATGCACTGACTCTAATACGCGACAATTATTTATTTATTACGAGACGACACGTAATTTAATTCGCGCATCTCTATTGTTTAAATAAAATAGAAAAATAAAACTTTGTACGAACGAGCACTGATTCTATAACTGATTGCTTTGCGCGCAATCAATTCGATACACTTATTTAGAACACCTCACAGTTGATTTAATTCGCGAACCGCGTAAAAATTTTTATTAACGTACAAACACTGCTTCTACTTCGCGAGTTTTATGTTTTTACTTTAGCGATACAACACTCGATTTACAACATTGCTCGCGCACGATTGCAATGCTAATCTGAAAAGAATAAAAACAGAATTATTAATATCCTTGTTATAATAAAGAAATCCTAGAAATCCTACGAAAAATAATTAATCGATGCTTTTCTAAGTGCGTACACGCCGAAGTATTCTATAGAAATAAAGGCCGAATGCTGGACTGTTTTTGTCTCGGTCTCGGCCGGAGAATTTCTTGGAAATTCGCAGGAGTGTATACATGCCAAATACAACCTATCTCTCTCTACCAAGCCCTATTATATGTCCTCAAAAAGAGAAAAACATACCTGCATGACGTAGATCGTGTACATCGGCGCGACCTCTCCTCTCCCCACCTTCCTTGTTATGTCGTGTGCTTTTCCAATTCATAGAATTCTTGGAAATCTGAAAAATGGAAATCCGATATTAATAGAGACAATTAATTGTCTGTGTTATATGATGTAGTAGCTGTGTAGAGGCTATATCCATAGCGCGCGTATGTGTGTATGTGTGTGTGTGTGTGTGTGTGTGTGTACACATATGAAAATCGAATATAATACGAAATACGACAAATAAGGATTAGTTAATGATAAATTATTAATTAGAGCATCGTTAAAAAGCGAGATAAGTATTGATATTGCGATAGAAAGAGCAGAAAATTCGAAAAAAAAGTATGACGCAATAGCAATCCGGGGTATTCCAAGACGCCGATTTTACTTTCGCGAATATTTCTTAAACGCAAAGATATTCCGGCTTACGAATATTTACGCATGGAAATCGCGTTTTAAGGAATCGATTGGTATATAGGAGGAGGGTGTACGTTATAAAAAATATCCAAATTACCTGAAATTAATGAGGACGATAAATTCCTTGCCAATTTAGTTACCGCCGAAGACAAAATGGCCGTTCTATCTACTGGCAAATCGGCTCATTAAATTACGGCGCATGCGCACTGCATCATCTTGAATATATTCTGCATTAATAAATATATTAATTATCCATTTATTATTAAAAAACAGCATATAATATAAAATTATAAAGCAAATTTTAATACAAAAAATTTTAGTAATTGATATTATGACTACAGATTATTACTTTTTAACTAATTAACTAAAATGTTTTCCCGCCACGCACACAAGCTTGTCATCACACGGACATATCTCGACGACGAAAAGTCTTTATAAATTGTTTATACAAGTTGTTATACTTTACTCACAACTTTCTTACGAAAATATATATATATATATATATATATATATATATATATATACTGCATAATATCTATGCATTCATGTACAGGATTTTTTCGACCATTATTTTTTAACTGATTAAAATCGAATCCAAACACACACAAGCTTGCCGTCACACGTATGTAGCTTTTCTTTTGTCTTTACCTCGTTAGTCAAAGCAGATATAATTAATAAATCGAATAATGAAAGAATCTAGTTCTCTTTATTAAAATGTTATAATAAAAATCTTTTTAATATTCAGAAAGTTATAATAATAATTTGTATACATATATTTTTATCTATCTATAAGTAGAAGAATATATAATTAATCAAATAAATAAAGTATTTTGATTAGAATGGTGATTGGCGATCAACGTCTATATTCAACAATTTCGAGAAGAAAAAGAAGCTTAAACGAGGAATACGGCTCAAAAGAATTTGGTAAGAAAAAAGTCGATTTTCATTTAAATATTCATACATTATCGATTTATATAAATCGATCTACTCATTTATATAATTTTTTTGAAAATTCTTATTTTCGATGCTAAAATAGATGTGAAAAATGAATTCTCTTCTTTCCTTTTACGCAGACGTTGCATATACGCACACGAATATTTGATATCTCGTTCATATCGACGATATCTACGAATTAAATTTCCAGATATTGTTGATCTATATAAAGCCATTGACCCATATAATTTCTCGAATATTACTTTCAATGCCAAGGTAAGCTACGTCTCAATTACATAGACATATCGAATGTACATGCAAATGCATGGAATCGAATCGAAAAGCATTCGTACAAATTTTTCTACGTGTTAGTCTTTCTTTGGAACGTGTACATATATACGTACATAAATTCTCTCGAAATAATCCAAAATGTATATTTCAATTCAAACTTAGCAACCAATGTATTTTCATCTCTCCGGAAAAGAAATAACGTGTAAAGATGCAAAAAATGGACAATAGTTTTCCTGTTATAGATACATATTCGTTATGCACACACACGCACAGAGAGAGAGAGAGAGAGAGGAGGAGAGAGGAAAAAAATCACATAAGCATTCCCGGTGGTCAAGCCTAATAAAAAGAGACGTCGTGTGCCATCTCGAAATACCATCGGACTTATCGTTCAAAATTAAAGTCGATAATGCAGACAGATTTAACAAAGAAAAAAACTGATATCGACTTGGATCTCTACGGAGATCGATTCTCCTTTTTAACCTTTTTATTTTCACTCGTTATTATGTATTTATAACATGGGTGAGAGATGGAGAATACCGAACGAATATCAAGTAAGATATATTTTCTCAATTAATTATTAATTACTATTAATATTATTAATATATAACTACTATTTAATGTGTATATATATATATATATATATAGATGTAAAAGACATGTTTTAAATTCATTATAATAAATTTCCTTTTTATAAGGCTATTAGGTAAAAATAATAGAAAGAAATAATTCAAGGTTATATAGTCGTTATACATATAACATTTCATACATAATAATGGTCTAAAATAAATCTTTCAAACATTATAGATAAAGTCAGTCGATCATCTATGACCTCTGCAACGATCAACATTGAAATTTCTCATCGTCGAAGGATATTCTAGAAAGATGTAAATATTGCCGGTCTGATCACGCAGTATACTGCCGAACGTCGTAAGAGTTACATCGAAGAAGATAAGAGGTTAGTACGGAATATTGAGCTGTTTAAAAAATTCATGCCATTTATTCTCTCATATGCCTATCGAAATATGCGACGTGTAAAGATATTAAAATCCTATTAGTTTTGATTTATATATTGAAATTTAATATCTGGAAGACCGTCAGTACGATTTTCGGGCAACTTGAAAATACATTTAGCTACAAAATACAAATTTCTCCTCGTCATTCTATTAAGATATATACGTACATATTAATTTTGCCATTATAAGCGTAAGCAGAAATTACGTCGAAGAGGATAAGAGAGGTTAGGACAGAGTATTGAGTCGTTCAAAAAACTTCCCGATAAAACTCATTATTAGTTTCAAATCATTATATGTATATTAAGATATTAAAAATTTATCCTTTTTTTTTTTATATACATATATTGAAACGACGCATCTGTATATACTTTTTGTATTATAAATTTAATCATTTATTCGAATTTGATGCCCCAATTAGGATATGTAAAACAATAAGGCACAAGAGACTTTTCGGACAAGTTGAAAAGATACATTAAGCGTATAAAAAGAGGAATTGGAAAGATCAAATCTCTCGTGTTGCTAATAGCCGAGGCCTCGCGAGAAGATTCGCGTTCGTTTATGTGAATAGCAGTATATACGTCGTCGCACGTGCGCCACGTGGATCCAAGCTTAGCGGGAGCTTAGCGAAGGATTACCAGCGCATTCTGCTACTACCAGATAACACTGTGTAAGTTGTCGAGCGTTCACAGGCCGCTTTCGCGGAGGCAGGCCGCCCCTTCCGGCTCGACGCCTCACTCGCTTCGAAATAATTGAACGTTCCCGCTTCTCTCTCTCTCTCACACACTCACACACACACACACACACACACACACACCAATGTTGTCTCTTACTCTCTCGCTCACTCTCCTCGGCCGAACGATTCGAAAGATCGTAGATAACAGGCACTTCGTAATTGGATGATTTTCATGGGGAACGGTTCTGGGGGCTGAGAGTAAACGATAAAACCACCGAGAAGACTATTTTTCTCTTTCTCACATTTGGCTTTCCCTCTCTCTTTCTCTTGTTCTCTTTTTTTTAATATATTTCACAACAACGTGTCAGTATGTAGTAAGATTGAAATGATCAGATTGTATAATTGAATAATAAGCTGGTAAGTGTATCTATAGATTAATACATCATTTCTTTCTTATAATGTTCATTAATTCAATTAATTTTTTTTCTTGATCATCAAACTTATATGTCTTTTAAGATTTATTGATTTAACATGACTATTCATTTTTTAGTTTGTCACGAGCACAGTAATGAAATTTTTTAGTCAATAAATTCGGATAAATATGAATTTACCAAAAGACACTTTGAGATACCTACATATATACCTACCTAATAAGAAAGTATATCCCTTTTTGGGTTTGGTGCGTGTTGGCATGGACAGAACGTCTTAAATATCCAATCAAGAAACTCTCTTTCTTCTCCTTTCTTAATTGGATGATTTTCGTGCAGCATATACATTCTCTTTCCCTCTCTCTCTCTCTCTCTCTCTCTCTCTCTCTCTTAGAATGATTTCGATACGAAATTGCAGTTGGACAAAACTTTTTGAGAGCGTGCACTCGAGAACATGTCTTCTCCGTTTGAAGAAAGAAAGAAACACTGAAGAAAAAGAAGAGAGAGAAAGAGATAGAAAGATCCTTTTCTTTCTTTCTTTCTTTCCTTCCTTCCACAGAATTGTCCCTGTGTACCGCCGTCAGCAAGTTCGAACAATTTTAATTCCTCAATCGTGGCCGGTCTCTTTCGAACGAGTAGTAGAAGGAGAGAAAAGAGAAGTCGAAGTAGAAAAAGAAACGAAAAGAAAGAGAGAGAGAGAGAAAGAGGGAAAGAGAAGGCCGTTTGCAACGCGCAAATAATTGGGCAAAACTGCTTCTGGCGAATAATTACTCGAACGATCGAAGCCACAGAGTGTGTGTAGTAGTCAATAACATCCCTCTCTTTCTCTCTTCACCAAAAGGGAGGAACACGTCTAACGGAAGACCAACAAAATCCAAGAAATAAGCGGAAGCAAAAAGGACGAGATGCACTTTCTGCTTGAAATCTAGTAATGGATTCGAAACATCATCGTTTTAAAAGTTAACGATTATATCGAAATTATTAGGTTCATTTTGTTGGAATTACTCAGAAGGATATTCTTATGAAAAGTATCTGAAAAATACTTTCTACCTTTGGATATTATTCTTTGAATGAATTTTAGAGATCTTTTTAAGACAGAAGTATGCAGGAATTTTTATTGGATAATTTCTTGAAAAATCAGATTGCTGTATATATCTATATAATTTTGTGTATGCGCGCGTGTGTATGTGTGTATATATATATATATATATATATATATATATATATATATACGGAAAATTTCTTTATAACATTCATTGACGAATTTTATACATATAGATTTGCATTTATATTAGAATTTTTCTTAAAAAATTTCTTGTGTAATAAATTAAATTGTTCTAATCTTACAATATATTTAAAAGGATTATGGAGACATTCAAGATACGAGCTCGAATCTTTCGCTACAAGAGGCGAAACTTCTTCCTTTAGTGGTCGTCGAAGAGTAGAGAGAGAGAGAGAGAGAGAGAGAGAGGGAGGGAGAGAGAGAGAGAGAAAATCAGTAGAGGTTTTTTGTGGAAGAACAAGAGACGAATCTCGCGATCGACGAGAGCATACAGGACCATCCGGATTTAATTGATATCGTCCGGTTCTCCGAGAGGTGACTTTTAATCCGTAATAAATTTCGATCATGCACGGGAAGATTTATGAAGTTACGTCGCATCACGTCACTATGTCGCTAAAGATGGACTTCGGTGTTGTCCATCTTGTATATATCTACAACAACAGTGCTGACGTTGCTCGAAGGAGAAAATTATCTACGTTTAAACGTCACATTAGCAAACAGGATTGATGTCAATCTCTTCGCGTAAATTTACAATTTTATATTTAATTTATTACTAACAAAGAAAAAAGAAAATTACACAAGAGAAATTGTTAGAAACAATTAGAACTAAAGAAGTAAAATTCGCAGAGATAATGTTTAATCATAATCATTGGTATATAATTCGTTTATGATCAGACTTTTAACGCCTCTAGAAGAAATAAAGAGAAACATGTCTGATCAAAGAGAAGAAGCAAAGGAAAATGCCAGAGGCAAGGCAGCAAACATCAGCAGCAAATTGGAGGCCGACATATTTCGGAGCCGATTTGCAGTTTCGACGTAAAACCAGTCGAGAGTGAATTCTCGAACATGAACCAAAAGATTCTTACGAAACGCCCTTAAGGAATATTCGTCAAGCTCTTTCTCGATCAACTTTAAGATTTTCTTTTCTTCGAATTCATGTCGAAATCAAATATACAAAGGAGAATGTGAACCCCTACGGAGATTCATTGAGCGTGACATCAAACCATCTGTTAGGATACTTACGTCGTCTCACCGTGATAAAATATTAACCATAAAGTTGATCTTTCTATTTACGATGACATAGATATTGTATTAGATATTGTATTAGCATCGTCATTCATAAATAAATGCATGATCAAGATTATGAACAAAAATTGGAAAATAAACCAATATTATAATTAGAAGAGTTATAACGTTAATTGGATAATAATTAAATAGAAACGAATAGGATGATTTATGTGGTATGATTAATAGTGAAGGATAAATAGTCGATAAATCTTGTCACACTGTAATAGCAATCGAGAAACGGTGCGAAAGATATTACTCGGAAAGCAGAACTGCAGTGAAATCGGAATCCAAGTGTTGCCCTTAAGAGGATCGAATACCACGGAAAAAGACAGATAGAAATCGATGTTATCCTCTTGTCGGAGGGTTTCTGGTCGAGAAACAAAAAGTGAGAATCCGACAGCATACCTACTCGAGCGTGGGTACTTAAAGGGTCTACTGAAAGATCGTTTGCTCTGTCTCTCTGCAAGTACACGCGCGCACAGACGCACACACATTTATATATAAATGTATGTATAGGATGTCTGTATCGAAGGTGTGATATCCAAAGAGTTATCACGTTAATTAATCAAAATAATGAAATGGGAAAAGAAGTTGAAGAATATTTGGCATTCGCGATCTTCTCACTGATTATTCTCTTGTCACCCTTAAATTATCCTGAAAGAGTTCTTACCAATGTTTTACGAATCTCTGAATCTTTTCTTTTTATGGAACTGTTTATTTCGAAGGTATCGTCCAATCAGTAAATTAGTTGAATATTTCTTTTCTTAGATCTATTGGAAAGCTTTATACTTTCAAGCACAAAATAATATAATGCATATTATATTAATGTATGTTAAGGCTGACAATTATTATTAATATTAAAAATAGTCGAAGGGTAGATCTATAAATATAATTTGATCGTATGTGATTGAATCTTGGTTTTTAGATACTTTTTGCGTAACAATATTAATCGTGGTATTATCGTAAGTATTATATAAATTTGTATTCTGTTAATATTAATTATTAATAATAAATAACTCTTTCTCTCTCTCTCTCTCTCTCTCTCTTTGTCTATATATATATATATATATATATATATATATATATATATAGATATATATATATATAATTCTATTGTATGTAATTAAATCTAATCAATGTCTCACTTTTAGATAATAATTGTTATATAAGGACGTTGATGTGGTATTAAGCGAATAGAAAATTGTTTAAAAGTACAAAAAGATATATGTAGACGGAGGGATTTAGTCAAAGTAAACGTGTCCTGAAAATCATCAGGTGAGGTATATATTCACCACTTGTGACTACCGGTCTCGCTTACATTCCAATTAAAGTCTCTGCTTATCATACATTCAATTAGCATAACTCATATGAAAAAAAGATAAAGGGCCATAACGAAGCGGCCCGTCAGAAAAAACTTCTTAGTCAAAGAGCCGAGGCATAAAACTCGAAGTGAGATATAGAAGCAATGAACCAGAGAGAAAGAAAGAAAGAAAGAGAGAGAGAAAGAGGAAAAGAAACTCGTAGGACCGCCGATCGACTCGCCGATGTAGCGACTCGAAGTCTTCTTACGTGCGAACGAGAACGTAAAAGCGTTAAAACGCGGACAAGAAGGAGGAAGAAGGCGTAGAAATAAATGAGAAGGGCTGGAGATGAGAGAGGAATCGCCGGTTACATCGTACAAAAGTCGTTAAGCCCGTTACGATCCTCTTGTATATACAAGCTTATTCGAGATGACATCTTCTTAATGTTTCTCTTTTACGTACATCTATACGCACGTACACACACGTAATACGTATGTATTTATTTATCCATAATTATATCTATATCGTATCAGATCTCTTTAGATTAATACATATTTTTAATACACATTATTGTATAATGCTAAGATACTGCTCATAATTAGCTTGAAAATTCTATAACTTTTGAAACGTTGCAAGGAACATATTCGTATATATACACACACACACACACATATATGAGAAAGAGAAGGATATTATATATTTAGAAATGGTCACATCTAATATAAAAAAGGAAAGGAAAAAAGAATAAAGATGATAAAATCAAACCAGAAAATTTCCAAGTAAAGATACGATTCAGTAATTAGTACAAAAATTCTACAACGTTAACAAGTTAAAAGCTATATGACTACCTACATATCTACATACATATATACGTACATACACGAGAGTGAAGAAGGTATCGTTCACACCTGTCTTAATAAATATTCGACCTACGATGTTGTAGATAATGAAGAGAAAAAGAAAAGAGAGAAAGAAGTCTGTTAAGCACAAAAATCGAACTCTAACTCTGAACGTTGTCGAATCCGAGTAAGGAAGATCGGATTAATCGATCAAGAATAAGACTTGTAAAGCAGAGAAAGAGAAAGAAAAACGATAGTTAGTGGTATTGCTTTACCTTCTTAAACTCGCTCGCTCACAAGTACAGTTTTCTTTTCCTTTTACTTGATCAGCACTCGATTTCTTAATTAGCAGAGAACATTCCGGCTGACAGATCGCAACTTCTTTTTCTGGGCCAGCTGCGCGAACGAAGTGACTTTCGTCTTTGGCACCTCTCGATAATTCCTCTTCTTCTTTTTCTTTGTCTTTTTTTTCTTTTCTTTTCTTTTCTTGTCTTTTCTTTTCTTTTCTTTTCTTTTCTTTTCTTTTCTTTTCTTTTCTTTTCTTTTAAATCCCTGTCCCTTTTATTTTTAACACCGAAAGCGTTAAACCGTATCTTAGAAGTCGAATAATAAATTACCATTGCTCGATTTGTCTCCTCAAAGTACTCTGCCTCGTTTTAAATTCGTAACACCATTTTAAATACCATCGTGAATTTTTATTTTTTTTGCCTCCTTCTTTCTTTCTTTCTTTTTATCTTTTTTTATTTGGAACAAATTCGATGAGAGATCGTTCCTGATTAAAAAATAATTGGATCTTAATTGGTCCTTCTCTCTCCGTAAAGTGTTTTAAGGTGAAATACAATTTCCAAGGTTTTTTTTCTTCTCAAAGGCAAAAAGGATGGTGCATGAACTATGACCTTTGCAAAGATGCAGGAGAGAGAAAGGGAGAGAGAGGAAAAGATATAATTGGAAAGATTTAGCAAATGTAAGTGGATGATTTTAGCAAACGAGAAAAGAGAATCTGACTATAGCGGTCCTCCGAAGATATTTATGAGAGAAAAAGAAAGAAATAGAGAGAGAGAAAGAGAGAGAAAATACGAAACAAGCTTTCTAACAGTGATTCTCATTGATACCATGAAAGAAGATCTACTGAAATCTATTACCTTTAATCATTTATTGATTATCTGCGACATTTATTATTTTCCAATATAAATTTATTAAATCTAAAATATAAAGTGTAAATATATTAATAGTGAATTAATTTAGTTGCATTTGTAGGATGCTTTGGAAGGATCTCGGAGATTCTTTTTCAGAGACTTACGAGTTGAACAGCCGGTATTGCTCGAGAAGAGTCGAGAAGGATCCATGCATGGTAATGCGATGCAATAATCGAGTGAGTGAGTCGTCTCATCTCGTCTCGTCTCGTCTCGTCTCGTCTCGTCTCGACTCGTCTCGTCTCGTCTCGGTCGCAAGGTTCGCCTATAAAACGCAAACGCGAACCAGCCCCGTAATTACTGGTGGAAGTGACTGCTTGCCGGTTAACGTTCCACCTCGTCCAAAGGGTTCATCGGCTCGATTGGTTTAGCTTGCCACCTAACGGTGTGCTGGTAAGCAACCATCCTCTCTCTCTCTTTCTCTCTCTCTCTCTCCCTCCCTCCCTCCCCCTCTCTCTCTCTCTCTCTCTCTCTCTCTCTCTCTCTCTCTCTCTCTCTCTCTCTGTCTCTTTATTTCTTCTGTCTTTCTTTTCTCTTTTTTTTCCGAGTGAAAATTCTGAGGCCCATTACACTGCGTAACAAAAATGTCTTATGAGATATTGGAATTATTTTCAACTAGAAGGAGAAAAGTACAGACAAAAAGAAAGAGAGAGAGTTTCATTTATCTTGCATTAGATCTCTTTAATTTCTTAAAATATCAATACTTCGAGCAGCTGTATTTTTTTGACATACTTAGCAGCTGAAGAAAACTTCTAAAAAGTTTTATACAAAGAGTTCACGCTTCCCGTTTTAGATATAAAAAAAATTGACATAGATAAGACGATAGGTCTTTTAGAAAGTAAAATTATTTTTATTCGTTATATTTTTTTAATATTTTTTTTAAGTTTACACACTTATACACGCATACTTAGTATAGTTAATATATTGTAATTATGCTAGTAATATCATAATATCGTTTTTATTTGAAAAAATAAAATTTAACACATTGAATACATAAAAAAAAATACTATAATTATAACAAAAAAAAATGAAATTATAAAGAGTTAAGGATATGGAATGAATTTAAAATAGCCTATTGAGAGAAAGAAAGAGATGGGGAAATATAAGAATGAATATATCAAATGAAAAGTATCAATGTCGATGTTCATTCTTTTGTAATGAATTACTCTGTAATTATCTGTGTCTCCTTTCGTCCTTTGCAAAGCAACAGGTGCAACAAGCGAACTTTGAAAACATATTAAAAAGACTTCAGAAAGAGGAACTCCTACCAATTGGGAATCGAGATTATTATAGGGTAAGAAGCCGTTGACTCTAACGAATGTCTAAGAGAGAGAGAGAGAGAGAGACTGACTTTAAGATAAGAAACGAGAATAGGCTTTACTTGCCTTTCTTTTTTCATCTGGATTTTCATCGTTTACCCTTCCATGTACTCGCACACACATAAAATTATGTATAGGTATATTTTCATACTGAATTACATGTCCTTTCTTTCAGTATATACTTTGAAGAGATACACAGGTGGCCGTACCAGTAAGTTCCATTTCGCAACTCGTTTATCTCAATCAAATTTCGAGATATATATAAGTATATAGTTCATTGGTCGATATCGATCACAATCATTAAAACAATTAAGATAAAAATGATGAATATTTGAGATTCATTGCCATTGAAACGAATCATAAAAAGGAAATATATAGTTGTACTCTTACAATATTAAAAATTACATATTTAATAGATTTGATTAAAAAAAAAAAAGGAAAGATCTATTTGATGGTCGATAAGACTGAAGAATGAAGGAACATAATCCACAAGAGAAAGTCAATGTATGAAAGAGGAAGAGAAAGAGAGAGAGAGAGAGAGAGAGAGAGAGAGAGAGAGAGAGAGAGAGAGAGAGAGACAAAATCAGTAGGCGTTCCATGTCGAATCGACTTGAAGCCTAAATTCGTGACACTTCACATGCACGAACTACTCTAACACAATCATCTTTTACCCCTTTTTCACAGCAAAGCAAATTCGTTAGAGGATCCTAAGAAAGGTGACAAGAAAACATAAAAAAAAGAAGAAGAAGGGAGGTACTCGAAAAAAACAAGAAATAAAAATAAAAAAAAGGATAAAATAAAAATGAAAAAGAAGCGCGATATTTAACATCTGCCCTATAATAACGAACTTCATAAACGCACATACACACATACCAATCACTATACCAAGCCTAATCTTTTTGGATACTACAACAGAAGGGTCTGATTTGTAATTTATCGTTTTATAGATTATATTCTTTTTTTCTTTTCTTTTTTTTTTTCTTTTTTTTTTTCTTTTTTTTTTTTTTTTTTTTTTATATAGCCTATCTAGTAAACGAAACAATGTCACGAAAAGTTGACAATTTGCGTAATTAGTACGCTTAATGTCTCTCAGTGGTTCTCATCCTAAATCTCTTGTAAAATTTTTCGAAATTCTTTAGGATGGTTCTTAATTCTTTTCTCTTTTATTTTTCTACTTTTTTCTTCTACAACATCCAGTTCGAATCAGAGCATCGATATCACGCTAGTTTAAAGTCCCTTCTTGTCCTTAGCCATCCCTAAAGGTGCACCTGCACGGACCGGCTTTCTTCTTCATATTTTATCGACGGTTAGAGGAGCCAAAAATTACTGCACTCTTCTTCTTCTTCGCGGAGTCATTAACGAGTCGGCAGATTCGGTCGAAACGAGGCCAGATTAGCTACGATTAGCCACGCGTTCTTCTTATTTTTTCTTTTCTTTTCTCTTATTTGAAAAAGAGAGACTGAGAGGTAATTATTCCTTCGAGTCCATTTACCTAAATATATCGAAATTCTTTAAGTTCTTACGATTTATTTTCAACGTCAAAGAGATCGAGATATTAGTCTTAATTTATTTGCACCAGCGTTACATAAATTGATTCACATTTTATAGCGTTTTCTATGGAATTCTTTATTTGAGATGGAATTATTTTTCTCCAAATATTCTAAATGGAAATGAGTAGAAAAGAGAAAAAATGTAGACGTTGAAATTTGTGAACAAAAAAAATAAAAAAGAATAAAAAAGAGAAATGAAAGAGACAAAAGATCGTTGATTATGACCAAAAATAAAGTAAAAAAAGCAAAACGGAGAGATAAGTAATGAACGTTTATCGCTTGAAATTACATCGTTGTTATATACTGGGTGTGAAAATTATTATTTGGAGAGGTAGAATTATAGCCGGAGGATATAATAATTATACGGGGCACCAGAGAAAAGAAAGAGAATGATTGCCTTTAGATAAAAGACATCTTGCAGGGGCGATAATTGTAGCAAAAGAAAAAAAAGATTTTTGTAAGCTTTCACGTTTTTCAAGCTTCTCTTCGGGAGAGTATCTCAATAATAATTTACAACTCTTTATTTTACAACTTTACGAGATTCTTCGCTCTAAATACTTTTTCTTTTTTTTCCCCTTTCGTCCTTTTTTTTTTTTTTTTACATTTCTTTCGGCAAGGACGAAGTATTCGAAGGCGAGCACAAATATTTGTATAACAAAGCTATATATCGCTCGTGGCTAAGACCACCGCCCATTATTGGCACCTGCCCGAAATAATAAAGCAATTGGCTAACGATTATCGAAATTCGCAAGTGGATCTGCCATCCATCCATCCATAGCTGCCTCGAGCTTAGCTTTCCATGAAATCTTTCTTACTCTTCGAATTCGATGCTGTTCCTTTTCGATGACCGAACATATTATGACGTTTGTGTCGTTTATTTAACACCTGTGTTCATTCCTTAGCTTTAAATTGTCCGACCAATGTTACCAAGTCTTAATAAGATTTGTAAAAATGCATCCTAAGATAAACAGATAAAACTTGATTGCCTTACAGACATTTCTTTTTTTTTTTTACACGTATTATTATTTATATATAAGTATAAAAAATTTTATATTATTATTATTACATATACGTATATGGGAAGCAATTTGGAAACAGTCATAGATTTGATTATAGTTTTATTATAGGTCTAAATTTGCATATTATTTTACTATACAACAACCATAAATCCTGTCTAATACAAAGCTTAATTATATATTTGAAAAAGAACTTTGCGACGATCATAAATGCGCTAACGAAAAGCCTAGATATCATAAATCCAAATTTATAAATAATATTTAATCATAGGTATATAGGTATATAAAAAATAATATATATATATAGACTATCGACGAGAACGAATCGATCAACGTGTTAGAAAGTCTAGAACGAATGGAAGCAAACACACGGATAGAAAAGGAATAGAAAGAGAAGGAGGAGAAGAAGGAGGAGGTAGAGGTACAGGAGAGGGAGAGGAAGGAAGGAAAGAGAGGAAAAAAAGCGATATCGGTGGGAGGTAGAGAAAAGAGGAGTAGGAGTAGGAGAAGTTTCGACTCCCTCGACGTCGGCGTCGTCGACGTTGACGTCGATCAACCGTCGGATTACGCATGTCCTGGCAGCTGCGCGCATCCTTCCTGGGCGTTCCAAAGAGCCGCCAATCGGTGTAACTCTCTAATAACGAGTGCTTCCTGAGTGGGCCAATCGTTGAAGAGGAAGGTATCAGTGCGGGTGTCATCGGCCATTCAGGAAGGCCGATCTTATCGTTCGAATGTGAAGGGGGCTACAGAAACGAAGGAAGGATGTGTTGCCGCGGCTTCCCTCTATACTAAACGCGACGATGATAGTAATCGCGATTCACTAATTCTCTTACCACTCCTTTTGTTTCTTCTTTTTTTTTTTCTTTTTTCTTTTTTTTTTCTTTTTTTTTCTTTCTTTTTCCAGGGTAGCCCAAAAGTTCCTAGGTGGGCCAAAAGTGTTCCTATTAGGCGATTTTTTAAATAAATCGATCACTCTTTTTCGAAACATTGTGGGTTAATTTTTTTGTTCAAATCTGTAAAACTGCAATTCTAAAAGTAATTGATTTTTATTTAAAATCATCAAAAAACTTTGAGCTCATCCTAATCATAAATCATAGATATATTAATTATAATTGATGTCAGAAGAAATTAGACAGAATGAATGGATGAAGGATGATAATTTTCAAAATTTGTTGAGAAAGAAAGAAAATGAAAAGGTAATTTTTAAAAATAGTTGAGAAGTACATTTCTCAAGTAAAAGACTGCTGTAGAAAAGAAGATCATGCCAAGGCCCTTCACCCTAATCGATCCATAGAAAATCGAGGATACACCTTGCGTCTCGAAATTGTCCTTTTTCTCTCTCTCTCTCTCTCTCTTTCTCTCTCTTCCTCTCTCTCTTTGTTGGACACGAAGATGACGAAGAAGATGAGGACGGCAATTCGGCCTCCATAAATTGCGATTTTGACCGAGAGATTAATATTTGATCGGGGCTGTGTACCCCGTGAAATCTTATGTGGGGAAGAAGAAGAGACCGGTCATAGAAACAAAAAAAAAATAAAAGGCAGCTCTCTTTCTAAGCATGCGAAAAGAGAGGACGATCTTGATGCATCTTCGACCAGCTGCCGGCGTCTTTTCGAAGCTAAAATTATTATTATCCTCTCGATGAAATTACACCGAGGAAATGTGCTCCTTCTCTCTCTCTCTCTCTCTCTCTCCCTCTCTGCTTAACTTCTTTTTCTATCTAAATTTATTTCCTACTGTTTCTTCTTTTTTCTTTCCTTTAATTTTCATTTCTTTCAAAAAGACAGAAACAAAGTAATTGTTTCTTTTTCCCTAATTTTTCTTCTCTAATTTTTATCTATGTTATCATTTATCAATGTTTCTTTGTCCATTCACAAAGACATAGAAAATTCTTGGAGATATTACTTAAATAATCGCTCAAATCTTATTGCACGGTTCACAAGAGAAAAAGAAAGAAATACCAATATTATAAAAAAAATTCGACATAATAATTAGCTTACCCATTATGTTACAGGTGTACCTATTACCGTCTCGTTGATTTGAAGAATAATAAGAAAAAGATCTTTTCGGCATAGTCCAATTATGGCAAAGGGAAGAAGGAAAGGAAAAGGTCAATTCTTGAAAAGGGAAAATACCTGAAAACAGAAGTCCTATAGAAATGTTAGTAGAAAAAAAGAAACATTGAGGAGGATTAAAACATTGTCGAGGGTTCAAAGGAACGGGGGTTGGAAACATCTTCACCTGCCCTTTCGTCATCGCCGTCGTCGTCATCGTCGTCGTCGTCGTCGTCGTCGTCGTCGTCGTCGTCGTCGTCGTCGTCGTCGTCGTCGTCGTCGTTGGCCGTCGGTGTTCGTTGCTTTCCGACATACAACGATGAGGACGAGGACGAGGACGACGGGGTTGCCAGGCCACGACACGCTTTAACCTTCCTCTTTTAAAAAGTCCTACCGCCTCGCTCGACGCTCATAAATTAATCTACCGAACCATCTGATACTTTACTCCTCGTTAGGGGTGAGTTGCCACCGACGCTCTTTCTTCGGTGTTACGTCCTTTTATCTGATTAACCCAACGTAATTTCGTGTTTCCTTTCTTGAAAAAATAGTTCCTTCACGCAAACCAATTGAAAATGCATGGTGAGTTCAATTGTTTCTTTCAATATATTTATCTCTTTAAGGATTACATAGTTTGTTTGAATTAGAAATATAAAGATATAATAAAAATATAAGGTAATATACATATAGGTACAATAAAAATAATATGCTCATATGTAATATTAGAATTTTCAATCTAACCAAATATGCAAATTTAACAAATCGCAATATTCATAAATAGAATAAAAAAGTAACAACGAAGCGTTTTAAAGCTAAAACGCAAACAAATAATTAAAAAAATATTTTACGATCGTGATACATACAACAGAATACATTGACATAAATCAGTTCATAAAACAAGAGTCGACGAAGCGAAACGAGCAGTGTAAGTGGGAGCAAAATAAAAGATCGAGAAGAGGGTTGAGGAGAGACGGACATAGACTGACAGACACACACAGAGAGAGAGAGAGAGAGAGAGAGAGAAAGAAAAACGTTCGACACAACATTTGGACAAACCGCAAAGAGCAGGAGACCAGTTAGGGGGCGATGATCCGTGAATGTGCACAACCTGTCTTCCTACATCTCCAAAGAGAAGTCAAGCATCGAGAAAGAGAGAGAAAGAATGATGCTATATACCAGGGTGTCGAAAACCAAAAGGGATTTAATTCTAGTACAATGGTACTCGAGACGTATTCGAGTTGGATACGATTAGCCCATAGGGGGTCGTTAGAGTCCTGACTAGTATAAAGTTGTAGCGTGTGGTTAACCCTCCGTGTTTATTTGTCATTCGACACTCCATTTATTGCCATTGATCTTTTCTAAGCCACAGAAAAACACTCATCAGTCTACATTAATTCGTCTTAATTTTTACTCTCACCCGTATTTCTAACTTGAGAAATTTACATAGTTTATTCAATCATTTTAATATAGACAATCTAATATATAAATAAATGTTAGGCTGATTCATAAATGTCCTTACAATTGTCCTAATATATTTTAATTAAAATTTATATAAATGCCTCATTTTTAAGGAACAACATTTATATATCAACCTAACAAATAAATAATTAAAAAATAAACTTAGAATCATATGAAAAAGAAAAAAAAGAAAAAAAAAAGAAAGAAAAAAGGTAGAGTAATCGACTCCCTCGCAATATCCTTATATGATCGTCTCCGTTTATACCTGAAAATAATTATTCTTTCAGATCACTCGTTAAAAGGATGAACCGACCGATCCTCTCATTCAGAAAAAAAGAGATAATGGATCCTTCTTCTCCAGCTTCCGTCGCGCACGCTTATGTGCATATATAAAAAAAGCGTCGCGACCTTCGTGACGAAAGAAGAGGAAGAAAGACGAAGACGAAGAAGAAGAAGAAGAAGAAGAAGAAGTATACAATAATTCTTAACCGCGTGAAACGCCTTTCGAACCGTGAAAGATGTCTGCTTTTGCCAGTAGAAAACAAGGGACCAAAATTGTAGGTATATAATTGTCCAAGAAAAGAGGAAGAAGGTGTATCTGTAAAGATATATATATATATATATATATACATATATATATTTATTTATATATAGATATATACTCATACACACACACACGCATTCTCTTACGCAAGAGTTCGCAAAAGAGATACGTCCTCCGAAAAAAAGAAAAGATGATCATACTTTTGATCTTCGTGGAAGGCGAAAAAACATGAGAGAGAAGGAGAAAAAGAAAGAGAGAGAGAGAGAACATATAAGTCGCGTGTCGAAAGTCGGTCGCGATTACATCTTCCCTTTTGAAAGAAAACGCCCAAGTTACAAGATACAACCTCTCTTCTTTCTACTTTCTTTTTATTTTTTCAACAAATTCCATGGATCATTGGTTTTTGCATTTCAAGAAATTTGGCCGCGTGTCTCGAAGAGGAATGGATCGTACGGTCGTCCATTCAAAATTTCGAAGGAAAGGTGAACACACGAGAGGATAATTTGAAGGACTCACGAGATACGCGAACAATTTTCTAATAAAAAGAGATGAATGTTATGTAAGACCCTTGACAATTCATCTCTTTCTTTCTTTCTCTATATACATATATATATATATGAGCCGGAGATTATGAAAGTGGTCCAAATCATTTGGGATATTTTGTGCGACGCTCTATTATTAAAAGTTTCAAATTACATAAAAGAATTATTTTTTAGGGATAAATATACAATGCTTACTTTTTTGATCTTTTTTAGTGAAAAATAATTTTTTATATAAATCAAATTCAAATGTATCAAGATATCTCAAAAGAAATAATAAATTATTCAAAACAACAATTGGACTACCATTACTATGAATAGATTTTGCAGTAGCGACCAAGCTATCGGTAAACGGGAAAGAAGGAGAAAAAAAGTGACCTGGAAAACTGTAAGAATTGATTTTTCGCATCTATAATTTCAGAAATGATTTGTCGTGTTGGCGAAGACAACAGTTGCAATATGTGATCTTCTAATTGTTTTCAACAGTGTATATGACATAGACCACTTTCATGATCACCGGCTCATATGTATGTATATATATATATATATAAAGAGAGAGAAAACAAGAGAAAAAATTCTAGCTAGTTAGTTTCACATGCAAAACGAAGAGGACAAAGAGAAAATTCGCGTGAGACGAAATGAAAAGTTTTTGAACATGAAATGAGTATGACGTGTACAAAAAAGAGCATGACACGTCACGCAGGAGCCACGAGTGTATGACCGCTCGACTTGTTAAGTCTCATAGGCGATTAAAAAATAATAATCGAAAGAAATTAGAAAAACAAAAGAAAATATACGTGAAAAATGATGAGAAACGAGAAGGTATAGAGGGTTTAAGAGAAGGAAAGAGAGAAGAAAACGGGAGGAGCGTATTAAAGTGCGGCCTTTGCCTGTCCCCACCCTTCGCACATCTTTCCCTCTCTCCTAAACTCAGAGACACTGTACTTAAAGAGAAAACGGATACTTCTGAATATTCATTCTAATATTTACTCTAGTAATTCAGAGGGAAGTTTAAAAATTAATTGTTTCAATTTCGATGTCGATATTCACTCAACATTTTTATAAGCTGACATTTTATAATAATTATTTTATTATAAGACGTTGTATTTTTATTGGGAAATACGCAACTATTATTAATTATATTCTCTCTCTCCCTCTCCCTCTCTCTCTCCCTCTCTCTTTCTCTTTCTAAAATCTTGAAATAATACAAATAAAAAAGACAACGAATCTTTCTAAAAGATAGAAATAAAACTAAAAGAGATAACAGAAATAAGCGGCATAACGACCTCTTATGAATCATCATTATCTCTCTCTCTCTCTCTCTCTCTCTCTCTCTCTCTCTCTCTCTCTCTCTCTCTCTCTCTCTCTGTCTCTTTAAAATCTAAAATGTTAAACAAAACGAACCAATAGAAATCAAGAAAATCATGTTGGAGATCAATCACTCTGATCCAAATATCGACATCGAATATATTGTATATCGTATATAAAAAAGTGAGGAGATATATAAACCTGGTCGAAAGGGGATTTAGAGGGAGAATAGGGAGACATTGTGGGCGAGGGGGGGGGGGGAGGGATAGGAAATCGAAAGCAAAGTCCGTAACCCCCGTTTGCGACTGGGCAAGGCTTTGCTTCAGACACGGCGTGTCCTCGGCGTGGTCCACATCGTCTCCTCTCTCGTGTGTGCCCTTGTCGTTACTCTCCCTCTTTCTCTCTCTCTCTCTCTCTCTCTCTCCTCCCCTCTTTCTCTCTCGCGCGCGCTCTCTCTCTCTCTTTCTCTCTCTCTCTCTCTCTCCTTCAACGGTCTCAGATAATCAAGCTCGCGGAGACTCTCGTCCTGTCCTCTTCGAGCGCGCACGGCGCGTTTCGACGGCCAACCGCAGTCGCCCTCGTCGTTTGCCACCGACTTGCCACTCTTTCTCCTCGTGTCGTTCCACTACTACGATAAAAGGGAGTGCGCTTTCGGCTTTCCTTCTCTCGTAATTACTTGTATATAATTTTTCTTTTTTTTCCTCTCTCGATCACTCACTCATTTCTAATCTAAGAATATTATATAGAACGAGAGAACACGTACGATCGAAAAAGTTGAATTAATTTCTTTTTTTTTTCGTGATAGGGAGAGAGAGTAAAAAAAAAAGAAAAGAAATAAGTGTGTTTTATGTGTTTCAATTTTGTCGCAAGGTGAATTTATTTTTTCATTGGAATATATAAATTTTTTTGTTGTATCTATTAGTTGACAATTTTCTCTTCTCGATGAGAGAAGACATTATTTCACGTGAGCTACTTAACATGTTTACGTCAAGAGGAAAGCACTAACCATTGAGAAGAGGTTTCTTTTTTTGGAGCCTGAAGATCACATTGTCGTTGGATGATATTGTTATTTGTTGTTTGGACGGCGAAAAGTAAACTAGGAGGAAGTCTGGATTATAAAAATCAACAGGTACGTTCGTTCTCTCTCACTCACGTATTTTTCGTCTTCGTCTTCTTCTTCTTCTTCTTCTTCTTCTTCTTCTTCTTCTTTTTATTTACTTTATTTTCTCCAGTTGGGATGAGAGAAAAAAACGTACCATGACGGACGTTTCCGCGTGTAATTGTCGGCCGGCATCGACTGGACAAATAAATTATCCTTGCCGCGAGTTTCTTGCCAATTAAAGCGATCCCCCCTCGTTACGTACCTACTACCTACTCAGTGTGTAACTCAATGTCACGTCCGTGTTTTGTGAAAAAGATAGATATCGACGATGATCTATGGATGATATATTTCTCTTTCCATCTTTCTTTTCGTACAAAAACTTAAATTCTTGTCCAAAAATAAGAAAACGTTTGTTCTAAATATTTCGAATATTTGTTCTTTGAGATAATGATGATTTACAGAGATCGATCTGTATTTTCTCTTTTTCTTTCTTTTCACATAAATAACTTATAAATTTACTGATCGAAAGTAAATAAAAGCTTACTCTAAATATTGCGAATATTAGATACATACATACATGTAATGGAAATTTTATATGGTTTAGAAAAATATATATAGTAGCTTAGAAAAATGTCAAAAGTTTCTCTTAAGGTGAGAGACAAAGTCCTGGCGACGGCGAGGAAAGAAAGCACGGCACGCCATCGCTTCATTTAAAATGCAAATTCGTTTGGCTTGGCGTGAACCAAGGCGGCCCGAATTATTCTAATTACCCCTCCGTCCTCTCTCCCATATACCGTTCTTTTATTCTTTTCAAGCATGGACAATATATAATGTTACAAGAGAGAAAGAAAAAGCCTATCGATCGCTTACCATTTGTGTGATCATTAGTTTTCCAAATATTTCGAATAGAAGACTATGTCATGGATTTGACCTTTTTGATGTGTTTGTGTATTTTTTTTTGCCATCATCATCATCTTCGTCATCACCGTTATTGTAGTTGTCGTCGTCGTCGTCCATTATAATTGAAACTTTGTGATCGATCTTTTAGTAAATTTCGTTCTTACGTATGAAATCTTTTTGGCTCAAAATTCTTGCAATTTTTCTCGATGAAAGAAAAAATAAACGAAAGAAAAAAAATATATATATCGTTAATTTGAAGGGTAGATTAATATATAAAGAAATATACATGTATTTATAGATTCGATGTAGAAATTCGCGCCAAATTTTCTCAATGAACGAGAAGCGAACGAGTGAATATTTTGAAAGAAAGAAAAAAAAAGGATATAACTCAGGATGCGGTAAGCTGGCATGAGTTTACGCATAAGCGTGTGCAAAGTGTAAGTTGGAAAGAGGCATAGATTATCGTGCTAACGTGTTCACGATCCAAGCGAGATGTCGTGTTCATGTAGACCTAATATATTCAGATTTTTATGGCTGGTGGCGTATCGGAGATACGAGAGTCCACCACCCTCCCAACGCCCCCGCGACCCTCCTCGCGTACACTCACCATCTCTCTCTCTCTCTCTCTCTCTCTCTCTCTCTCTCTCTCTCTCACTCTCTCTCTCTCTCTCTCTTTCCGTCAAACCTTCTCTTGGCGTAAGCACTTAAAGGCACACACGGGGTAACCTAATGAATAAACAAAAACTAGATTTAGCTTAAGGCTTACACACGTAAAAGCGTGACCTTAGCGACTATTTACTCGTAGCAAAAGCAAGGTTCTCAACCTAAATGGAAATCTCATCGTTATATTCGATTAATTTCATTTATCATGGTGTCTAATATGATGGAAAAAGATCTTGTTTGTCCAGCATCGAAATCCCCGAAAAGAATGAGAGAACGAGAAAGACATAGAGTGTGTGTTGCGATGCTTGGAAAAATTCTGCTTGGTCAAAGGTACTTACTGAGATCGTGAGATCGTGAGAATGGCGTCGGTTAGGATGATAGGATTGCGCAGACACGTGTTTGTAAGAGTAACATCGGCAAAACAAATGGCATGCGAGAAATCTCATGCTCGCTGCTGCTGCTCTTGCTGCTCTTCTGCTTCGCCTTCTTCAAGTTCTCCACCTTCTACCATCTCCCTCTACAATCTACTATAATCGCTCAATCCTCATTATCGAGATATTTTGTTGGCAGGACAATGGCCTCTCTCAATGGCTTCTGTTATAATCTTTAACGATTCACGTTTAACACACGTTTGTTCTTATCTTATAATGGAAAAACAAAGGGGGAAGAGAATTATCGTTGAAATGAAAAGACATGAGACATGATCGTTCTTGTCTTGTAAGGAGAAAAAAAAACTGGAAGAAAGGGAAGAGAATTATTCGCAAAAGTTGGAAGACATAAGAAACAGTGATTCTTGTCTTGCTACGAAAAAAAATTAATATCAGGAAAAAGAGAAGAAAATTGTTAAAACCAGAAAGCTCTGGACAAAATTGCAGTCGCATAAGGAAAAAAGAAAAAACAAATTATGTATTGTCAAAGAAATGAGAGAGAATAATAGCATAGAAAGAAAGAAAAGAAAATTATATTAATTATTATTACTCTTGTCATTGTTGACAGCTATTTATGAAGAAGAATTAAATTATGAATTACTTAATGTCTAATTCAAAAGACACAATATGAAAGTACCCTTGTAATACAAATCCTCGAAAGACTAACCACAACAAAATCACTCTCAACTCCAACCACAAGATTAAGCCACCCTTATCGTACAGCCCCACAAAAGACCATCCTCAAAAATCACTTTGAAATCTGAAATACCGCAAGAACAAAACCATCCTTATTTCTTAATCCTTCCCTTCCTCCCTAATAACGAAAAGGATCAAATCGTCAAACTCTTATGTCAAAAAATAAAAAAATGAGAAAAAAGAAATCCCCAAAAAAATAATGTTGAAATTCAAAAAAGGTATTTCTCATAAGGATAGCCACAGGAGAGAGCGTAACGCGTGTAATAATTCGATCAGATTAAGGTCCCGAGCGAGGCCGAGCGTGTAAGCAGGCCTAATAGGGGGTAAGCATCGACTTCGAAGGAGGGTCGGAGGTCGATCGTACTCCGATGTACGTGGTGCACCTACTACTACTACTACTACTACTACTACTACTGCTACTACTACTACTTTTACTCCTCCTTGAGTAGAGACCAAGGAAGCAAGGGTAAAAACGTTGAACGGCGAGAAGGGGAGAGGGAGGGGGAGGGGAAGCTTTGGTAATCGCGCATTAATTTGCATCACAAAGTACACGCCACCCGCCACGCTACGCACGCATTCCACGTACTTTTCCGCTTTCTCTCTCTCTCTCTCTCTCTCTCTCTCTCTCTCTCTCAGACACCTACTCTCATTTCATATTTCTCTCCTTTTCTACCCTCATCTATTTTTTTCTATTATTTCTTCACTGTACCTCCAAATGAAAATTTTGCAATCAAATTAGTGCTTCCTTTTTTTTTTTATATTAATAATTCATAAAGTAATCTTTATAATTTTCTTAATTTAATTTAATTTAATTTAATTTAATTTAATTGATTGATTAATTAATTAATTAATTTATTTATTTATTTATTCATTTATTTACGTAAGTAATTTGTTTGGATTGACATATGCATTTATTAATTTAAGTGTCATTTAGTGTATGTAAACGGGAGAAAATGAGACGGAAACGAATTCTTACTTATCTCGATCATCTTTTTCTTCCTCTCTCTTTCTCTTTTTCATACTTGATTGTGGCCTAAATCTCTGTACGATCATATCTTATGAGAGAAATGAGAATCACGGTTGGCCGACTACCGGCAATATTTAGCCGCGCTTCGGCTTATCGGTACGGTTGCATATTTAAGGGTTGCCATGTCAAGCGTCAAGCGCGCCCTTTGAATACATTTAAATTCATTATCCACGGCGACTATAACTCCGTTTCTTCGCGCCACTTCCATGCCACTCTTGTATTGTATAATAAAGACTCCTTATAAGTTGTATTTAATAAGTATATATATGTATTGTACATACATATTGTATATGTGTATATACATATATATATATATATACATATATATACATATACATATATACATATGTTTCTTAGAGAATCAAAAGGTGACTAGGTCATTCGTTAATTTATTTACATTATTTTATCCCGATAATTCGGAAAATTCAAACTCATATTTATTTGACTACCATTGAAACGTATTGAGAATTATTTAAATTATAAACTTGTTGATATTTTAGAAAATTGGTAAAAATTTGTATTAGAAAATTGAAGAAATTTTTATGAAAAAAATCATTTGAATTCATAAAAACCAACTTTTTTATATGATATTTCTCTCATCCCGAAACTTTAAGTATATATATATATATAACAATTCTAACAATTCTAATATGTTTTAGGAAGAGAACCGAAAAGAGACGTTTTACCATGCCGCATACAGGTGAGTCACGAAGGTTAGAATTTTCAGCTTTCAACGATAAATCAAGACAACATATCCGCGAGAAAAGGAGCAACGAAAGGGAGAACTCTCTTTTTCTTCTTTTTCTTCTTCTTTCTCTTCTTCTTCTTCTTCTTCTTCGAAAGAGAGATCAAGATCGAGATTGGATCGAGAAATATATTAAAATCGAGAACGACGAGTATACCTTTTGATATCTCCGTTTTTTTTTATATTCACTCGAGAATGATTTATAAAACGTTGGATTATAAATTGTCGTTAATCGTTTCAAGACGGCAAGATCAAAAGGATCGATATATTCAAGATTTAAGAAACTCTTTCCAATATCGGTAGAAATCACAAAATCATTTCACTATAAACGATTTTAATAATACTCTTTTTGGAGTTTCCCTTATTTCATTCACGTATTACTAGTTCTCGATCTTATCTTCTCCTTCTTTGCCTTTCTCTCTCTCTCTCTCTCTCTCTCTCTCTCTCTCTCTCTCTCTCTCTCTCTTTTTCTCTCTTTCTAAAACATAAGACATTTCGATCATTTAAATTTACGATCCATGAATCTTATGGACTGTTTACGATTTTTCATTTTTTTTCCTTAAAAATTTGTCACTTCGATATACACATATACATACACGCACTCACAGACAGACACGTTATATATAATTATTATTATCCATGGTCAAAAAATCTTTGGACGTTATTTTTTTCTATTTTTTCTCTTCGCCAACAAAAGAGAGATATCATTCTCACTAAATAAAAAAACTTCTTTTATTTATATACAATCATATTTATAAATGAGGTAAATAAGTAAATGGTGAGAGAGTTAAAGTAAAAAAAAAAAAAAAAAAGAAAAAAAACGAAAAAGAAAGGAACCCCATGAACGTTGAGAAAAAAGAGAAAAGGTGCATACGATATGGCGTTAATACAGGAAGATAATATCAAAATAGGAAGGGATGAGGAGTCGACCATTTATAAGATCATTTTCATTAAAGGAATATCGGCTTATTAAGTACTTATTAAATACTTGAAGAGTTCTTAAAAAGAAAAAAGGAAAAAAATAAGATATAAAAGAAAAACAAAAAGTTCACATACTCGAGAATTTCTTTAAGAAAACAAACACACGTGTGTACAAGATAAAAGGAGAGAGAGAGAGAGAGAGAGAATCTATTAGCTTAGATGTATCGTGATTGGAGGTAAAGGCAGGTGTATAGAGTTCGGGCAGAAACCTAAATGGCATTCGTGATAGCGATCATTTCCGGTCCGCATTAGTTTACCGTCTCTCGAGCAACGTAAGCAACATATCGGGAATATATATATATATATATATACGTACATAAAGTGCTTAAAGATTGCAAGGAAGCATCCAAATGACACTACTTTTCCTGTTAATGTCACATTTTCAATGGCGAATTTTTATTTTCCATCATACATGTATATTTAACACCATACATCCACATTTAATATCATACATGAACACTTGACATCGTAAATGTACATTTGACATTATAACTGCACATTTGGCACCATTAATACACACACACACACACACATATATATATACTTTAATATATATACGCATATGACATGATAAATGCATCAATGAACATACATGAATGAATCCAAAATTGAAATCATACATGTCCATGTATAACACGTACATAAATACACATTGGACATCATAAATCGAGCATATATACGTAGTCATATGTTTTCAATTTACGCAGATGGAACGTTAACGTTCACAGTGTTATGAAATTCTTTCGTTATGGGAGATGAGAAACGTCGGGTTGCATCGGATTCGCTTGATTTAGCGGTGTGCAATTCGGTGCAGTGCAGTGCAGTGCTGCGATGCATAGCAGTGTCGGTGCCGTTGCCGGTACCGGTGTCGGTGCCGATGCCAGTGCCGGTGCATTCAGGATTATTTTTCAAAGGCATTATTTTTCGTGAATTCGGACCAGCTTGATTTTTATGTAGATAGGACCGCCTTCCTGCTTGCTTTTTGCCGTAATAATAATTTGGCCCTCTCCCTCCTCTGGTTCTCCTATACTCGTGCTCGAGACCGCTTGGTATAAGCGCTATAATTTCCTCTACTTATTCCCCTCAGGCCAATTCAGGTAGTAGTTCTCTCTCTCTTTCTCTCTCTCTCTCTCTCTCTCTCTCTCTCTCTCTCCCCCTCTCTCTCTCTTTCTCTTTTTATCCAGAAATTGTCACAAACAACAATATAGTAGCACAATGTCTACAAAATCAATTTTTTTTTATGGTCAGAAGAATGATTGAAAAAAATCATTAAACTTACATCAACATTATTTGATCGTTCGATAGGAGAATGAAAAAAACTTATTGGCAGAGGATTTGAAATAAAAATTGATGATCCTCTTGAATAGACATCTTCCCGTTAATCCGAGAGAAACAAACTGCCATAAAAATTATAGCCAATCGATCGAAACGTGTCTTTTCAACGATAAAACTTTCAAAATTAGTGTCGAAAAGATAGAAAAGAAATCTCGTTATTTTTTCGTTCGGGATTCTTATGAGATCGATGACCGTTCGAAATCATCCTTTTACTTGTAAGATTTCGCACTTTATATCTATCTGGTTATTTACATACTCGTAAAATGCGGATTTTTAAATTAACGATTTGTTTTTTTATATCGTCCTTTTTTTTTTTTTTTTTAGTACTTGCATTGTGTCGAAGTTTGTCATAAAAAGTACAATAAATATAACATCGATATATTACATATAAATACGTAAATGGTACCAAATAAGATCAACATTTTTTATATATAACATTTATAATACAGAATATCTGTTTTATAAAGTATTTATGATAATTTTATCGACATTAATCGACTCGATGTAAATAAAATAACAGTAATTTATTCGATATAAACGAAATGAAAAAACAAAATAGTATATGTATAAAATCGCTCTCTCCATTTATACTTACTTACATTGTAAATGAATTATCGTCGTATAAAAATATTTATTTTTTGTAGGTCAAGCAGGAGTGAATCAACTTGGTGGCGTTTTTGTCAATGGCAGACCTTTACCAGACTGTGTACGTCAACGTATCGTACAACTAGCATTAGTCGGTGTTAGACCTTGCGATATCTCACGACAATTACTCGTCTCTCATGGCTGTGTTTCCAAAATATTAACAAGATTTTACGAAACTGGAAGCATCAGACCAGGTAGCATCGGCGGAAGTAAAACTAAGGTTTGTCTATAATTTTTATAATCGAGTCACATTTCTTATTGCTTGAACGAACCTAAAAATATATGTATTATATATCAAAATTATTATTGTTATTATTATTATTATTATTATCTTAATTTGAGACTTTGATCTATATGTGATCAATAGCTCGTATATATTTAAATAAAGCGAAGGTCTACATTTAAAAGTTGTGTTCGATTAAAACACTATTATTTCCAAACAAAATAAAACTTTTTGCTAGACTTATTAATAATAATAATAATAATAATAATAATAATAATAATAATAATAGTGATAGTAATAGTAATAAATATTTTGTTTTGTTCATTTGAAAAAAAAGAAAAAAATAAGCAACAACAACAAAATCAAAGAATCGAATGTAGTTAAGAACGAGGAGGGGGGGGGAGAGAGAGGGAGAGAAAAGAAGGGGAAAGGTAGATAATATAGCGAGAAGGTAGAGGATGCTTCGGACATTCCTGATGTGATTTTAAGTAAGGCCTGTGTGTGTGCGTGTGTATTTGTGTTGACCATAAGACGCAATTATCCAAACACCTTGCGACGTCCTACATTTGCATAATTTCATGGCTTTTGCACGCTTTTCTTGTTCGCGTTTGTACGTTCGCACGGTACGCCCAGTTTGTGAATCACGGGATGATGTGTGATCATCGTCTTATGGGATCTCATGTGTTAAATTAATCAAGTACTCGATGCGAGAATGATTTCGATCTTCTTTTCGGTAGCCAAGAAGAAAAGGGAAAAAAAAAGGAATAACAACTCAAACAAAACAATCTTATTTTTTTTGTAATATCGGATGAACCAAAAGGTCCTAGGTGATTTTAAAAATCAATCACTCTTTCGATACCTTAGATTAATTTTTTTATTCAGATTGTAAAACTACACAAGCCTAGGTGCAAGCTTAAGAAGTCTCGAGAAAGAATAATTGACACATACACACACACACACACACACACCCAATATATGTGTATATATATATTTTTAGAATTGATTTTCATTGTCGAAAGTACATCAATCATTAACTATATACGGAATACAAAAATTTATATTTATTTGTAGTTTTATATACTGGGAAAAGAAAATAATTAGTCTAGCCAATCTCGAGAAAAATAATGAGTAATCGATTTATAAAATCACTTTAGAAATAATTTTGGTCGTAGGACACTGCGGCCCATCCTATATAAACTGAATTTTCTTTAAATAACGACAAAAAAAAATATATTCTCTTCGTTCTCTAATGTGCTTGATAATATCGTAGAAAATGATGAAAACGATTTCGAGTGTAATTCTACTTCAACGCTAATAGATCCCTTAGGCACATGATTCTACGCGCACACACACGCACACACACTAATGACAATATAATTCTACGGTTCACACGTATGAAAAATTTCTTATAGGATGCATCTTTTCCTTGGCATTAGAAAAATTAGAAAACCATGAAAAAATTTATTATAGTAGATATACCCAATCTTTGAAAATATTACATTTCCTCTTCTTATTCTTGAAAATATGAGATACTTATTGATATCGATTTTATCAGTTTCGCCTAATCATTCGAAGCTTCGAAGATCAAAGAAAAATGAGAGAAAAAAAGAAACTGTCGAGATCTTTATCACGATATTACCTGCATCTCTCTCTCTCTCTCTCTCTCTCTCTCTCTCTCTCTCTCTCTCTCTCTCTCTCTCTCTCTCTCTCTCTCACTTCCCCTCTCTTTTTCTCGCTATAAGAGGTAGATCACAAGATAGTAAACCTTTAAAGTGGCTTTTACGGTAATTAAAGTGATCGATAATTAAAATGATCGATAATTGGATAACGAGTGGTCTTCTTGTTCTTTTTTCTTTTTTTTTTTTCTCGAAATCGGATACAGCGTGTGTCTGTGTGGTATAAAATTAACACTTAGCACACAGGGATATCCCTTTTTTCTTTCATTGTCATTTCTTCCATTAAGAAAGCCTACTATTTAATACCGACCAAAAAAGTGAAGTTGTCTGTGATCCTAGGATTCAAACGATACCGGTCTTATAATTAGATTAAAGAAAATGTCTATTATAGTACACCTGTCAAATATGAGACATTAGTGACCAGCTGTTTTCCTAGAAAATCAATTTGAACTTTTGACATTTCGATGTAGGTCCATTAAATGCATACGTTCAGTCAATAGAATCGGTAGGGTAACGAGTAGCGTATTAGATTCCTACACATAGATTCGCGGGTTCGAATCTCACGTAGACATACCAAGGTTTTTTTTTTCATAATTTTCAAATTTTTCAAATTTTTCGACAAAAGATTTAACATTTATATAAATATCGTATCGATAGAAATTATAATTGTAAGAGAAAACGAATGGAAATGTACTTTCTTTTTGTATAGAAAATTGTTGATAAAGTATAGAAGGAAACATAGGTAAAAATCAGCGATGAATCGATCTAGAATATAATTTCTAGAAGCTATGCGTACCGTTCAATTTGGCATACGAGCTATGGAATTAATTACCAAACTATCGAGACGATCTACACGTGTTTCTCCCGTACACATGAGGTAACATTTTCGATGCGTGTCCTCGTAAGTACTTTCGCCTGTTATCTGTAAGCATACGCGTGCGCTCCAATACGATACGATAGCGAGAGAGAGAGAGAGAGAGAGAGAGAGAGAGAGAGAGAGAAAGGATAATGGGGCGACATCACGAGAGAGAAAATTGTCTCATGAAAAATGCACGCCCAGTCGAAGGAGCGAAGGTAATAAAGTGGAACGTCATGGGCGACGAAAAAAGGAAAAAAAGAAAACGAAAAAAATCTGCTGCTATCTCTTTCCAGCTTTGATCTCTTTCCTTTCTCTTTTCTCTTTTTCGTGGCATTCGTAAATGTAATGCCCGCACCACTCTTTTACCACAGCTGTGAAGGAATCTCTTTTTAACAGGTAGAACAACATTCAAATTTTCCCGCCTTAATGACACGCTTAACTCGTTCGCAAGTTCGTCGATGACTGATTATCATCAAAATGATCCAATCAGTCCGACAAACGAGGTCAATATATATCGATATAAATATTTTTAAATATATATATATATATATATATATATGTATATATATATACATATATATATATGGAGATCAATTTACATTCTAAACAATAATGAACATTTAAGGGAACAAAACTGTCCTTATGAAACATTTTTCTTTTATTTTTCAATTATTCTTAATTATCGATCGAAACTTTCTGGATCGATGGATCCTTTCGAGTACTATCTACCTGCAGAGAGAGAAAGAGAGAGAGAGAGAGGGAGAGAGAGAGAGGGAGAGAGAGAGAGATAAAAAGAAAAACGCTCAGTTTTCCAGTTTTATCAGGTAATTAAGATCTAAACAGACTAGTCTTACGATGTTTACTTTTCAACTTGAATGATTTAGATGGAAGAGAACATATAAAATATATTCTCGCATGAATGAAGTCATTGTTGATTTCTCCTTTTTTCTTACGAATTGCATCGATTTATATAAGTTAATCTGTTCTTTAAGTTCTTGTATAGTTTTCGTTGTAATATAAACTTATATTTAATATTTCACATATTAATTATCGATAAGGATGTATACACGCGCACATACGGATAAATATGTACATGTAATTCAACGAATTGCATCGATTCATATAAATATATATAGTTTTCTTATGTAGTTTTCATCATAATATAAATTTCTAATCAATATTTCACGTATTAATTATCATTTATTTCTTTCTTTCAAGCAGAATAGAAAAGGAAAGGATCGAAGATCGTTGGTAGTCCTGATAACCTTTATCGGCTAGGATGTGCACACTCACACACACACACACGCACGCACGCACGCACACGCACACACAGACATTGTAGGTTCGTGCGGTAATTACCGAGTTGGTCAACCTGTTCGAACGGTTTGCGTTATCTAACGTTTAGCGCCATATGTCCGTCCTGCCAAACCAATTTCCTCGACCGTGTGAGCGAATACACGCGTATGGAGAGGTAGCTCGTAATGTAGGGATAGCTAGAGGTAGTAAGAGAGAGAGAGAGAGAGAGAGAGAGAGAGAGAGAGATCGACATTAGGACACGTATACACAACGTCGACCGAGGTAATTGTGGCAACGACGACGGAAGTGTCAGATTAGAATCTGAGATGCTCCTGGTAGCACGCGAGGCTTGTCCTAACCCTCTGAAACTATTAGGCTGACCCTCCCCGTCCTCTGCTCTTGCCATAACCGCCCTTAAACGTAGCGTACCTCGACAGTAACTCTCAATCTTTCTACTCGAATATCAGAAATATTACAAAATTGATTACAATTCAATCTTAAGATATATTTGAATATCTTTTGGACACACTATATATATACATATAATATACGTAGGTCTATAGTGTATAGAGATTTAATCAGAATGTAATTGTTGTCTTTTTAATGATTAAAGAAAAAAAGAAAGAAAGAAAGAAAAAGAGAACTAAATGCGTCTAAAACTTAGACGCAATCCAAACGCAACCCTTAATTTATAAAATGCAAAAATGATATATAATAAATAGATGTAGGTTATACATTAGAAATAAATTTCGAAACAAAAAATATTCAGTAGAAATTAGGGAAGATCGAATTGGCAAAGAAGAAGATTCACTCTTCTTATCTTTCTCTCTCTCTCTCTCTCTTCCTCCCCTTTTCCCGGTTCGTCGCCTTTGGCACGAGTCGACGATCTCAAAAATCTCGGTATGAAACCGAATAACATTTCCATAACGTTAGCATGAAATTATCAGTGGCGGCTCCTCTCTTGTTGTGTTGTATATACCATTAGTAGTCCCCTCTCTTAAGAGATCATTAGCAAGTCAAATTCGGAGAATCACTTTGAAATTGAGAATCACTGAACTCTCACTACTTTAGAAACCTTCGAAGAGGCTATGAAAATGAGATAAATGATTTTAACAGATGACGATAGGTCTCTCTATTCTAATTCAAAGGGAATTTTGATCGAAAATAATTAAAATCACTTTGGAATTGACGATTGAGAAACACTGAAGTAACTCTCTCACCTTCGAAAAGACGACGGAACTGGACAGGAATGGGGCTGGCAGATGACGATAGTTCTCTTCCTCGTACTGTCCCAAAACGGAGGTCTAAAATCGAAATAAAGTATGTAGTAGGTTTATAACCCACCTACCGGACTTTAGTTGGTTATCTTGATCGTTGACCCTGGTCTTATGGATCCTCTTCTTCACCTGTGCTCGACATATGCCGAGGACATTCTCTTTCCGTCCAAATTTTCTGTCGATTCTTTACATTTCATTTACATTTAACTCGATTGAGAAATAAGATGTTGCGACTCGATCAATTTATTCCTAAATACATACCACATTATTAATATCGCTAATAAAACTATTCAGAAACTTTGTATGTATATCTAAAAATGTAAGAGAGAGAGAGAGAGAGAGAGAGAGAGAGGATAACTTATTAAATCTTGAACATATCCTTGGTAGGTAATTTTAGTTAGAAAACTAAAAGGTGGATCGTAAAAGTTAAATATTCGCTCGTAATCGTCCCCCATATAACTATCAAGAATGTAAATGGCTTCTCGTGTGTAAGAAAAAGATAATCCTCAAGTTAAATCTTTACGATCCACTGTAGAATCCTTCCTGAAATGTATCGAATGCGGTATCGCAAACGTTTCTAAGTAAAGAAAAGTGAAATCTAGGAGAGGAGAGAAACATATATATATATATATATATATATATATATATATATATATATATATATATATATAAAGAGATAGAGAGAGAAACGTTTCCGAAGGGCCTCTCGTTAAAATGAAAGTCTCTCTTTTAGAGACCAAGACAGAGTTTATATGTTTATATTGCAATTGCAGCAAGTAGCAACACCTACGGTCGTTAAGAAAATTCTACGAATGAAACAGGAACAGCCGACGATGTTTGCCTGGGAAATACGTGAACAACTTGCTAGACAAGGAGCTTGCGATCCACAAAGCTTACCTTCCGTTTCATCGGTTAACCGAATTCTCAGGGGTGGTGGACTTCATACGGATCATCCTGGAATCGAAGGGAGCTCATCCACTGGATATGCTTCGCAAATCTCTTCCAATGTTGCTTCCAGAGGTACTTTTCATTCTTTTTTTTTTTTTTATCTTTCTTACAATTTTTTAAATATTTTAGATTGGGGGATTTTTTTTTAATTTTCCTCTGTTTTATCATCCGATGATGAATAATTTGTTAGTTAATAAAAGTGATAGCATTAATAATAATGCATATATAAAATAAATATGTGCATTATTAAAAATAACTCATTTCTGTCTTATCATTCAGATGATAATATATTTCAGATCATTTTTGTATACCTCCAGGTATTATTATTGTATCGAAATATTTTTTTATAGATCAATAAGTTTACCGCAATCAACGGTCCTTTAAGCATCATCTGTCTTTAGCACGAGATCGATCTAAAACTTCATCGAATCCTCTTTTTCTTTTCTATCTTTTTCGTTTTCTTTTCTTACCCTTCTTCTTTAGCCGCGAAGAAAAAATCTGGAGAAAGTCGATAGTCGAGAAGAAATTTGGTGAGGACTTTGGTACTCAACGTGATTGACTCGTCAGTCTAAGAACACGCAAACTTCGATAAAACTTCTCTGGTCCGAGAGAAAGGATCTTCAAATTTAAATCATTTCTCTTTCGTGACCTATGCAATTTTTACATCAGACGATTCTTTTTTTTTTTCAAGCCCCTTAAGGATAGAAATCGAATTAAAATATAGACATTTATTTTATTTTAATTTCGAACGACTCCATGTAACATTAATATCATAATTTATTTTTTCATAAAACAAAATTAACTGTTAATTTATGTGTAAAAAATCAATATATACTTCACGTTATATAATTTTATTTATTAATAATAATTTAAAAAAAAGAATCAAATTATATAAAGGAGATCAGAGATAAAAAATGAGAGAGACCACACAGACTGAGACCAGTTGAGCAAATAAATGGAAAGGGTTGCATAATATTAGGGGCACTTGAAATCGCGCCAGCTGACTTCAACCTGATCCACTTATTAACCACAAACGATAAGTTAAAACTTCACGTGACGTATTATAAACTCGAAACAGCCGACTTCTATCCAATAATTAAATTCAGCACGAAAGATTGAAGATAAATATTCGACTTGACGTGACTTTGACAGCTTCTTTTTCAACAGCCAACCACCCAGCCAACCAACCAACCAATCTGGCTCAATTTTCATTTTCTCCTTTTTTTTCTTTTTTTTTTTTTTTTCATAAATAGCTTTAATTTAGCTTTAATAGCTGATAGTTACGATCATTTTTTTGTTTTGTTATTATAGAATCGTTAATGAGGACGGACTATCAATTGTTCTACCCGGGTGCGTTAGGACCATTACAGATCTCAACGAGTTCAGGAAACAACGGTACACCTTCTTGGAACCCAAGTTTTTATTCGTCGCTATATCAAGCTACAACATTACATTTACATCATGGAATGCAATCATTAACGTAAGCTCAATTTGAAAATATAACAATATAATAATGGGAAAATACTACATAAATATTTGATTTTTATCCTTTTTTTTTAGATCTCTAGATGCAGAAAGATTAACCGATCAAAATGGAGTACAAAATCAAGTGGAGTTAAAATCCAGTTCGAGTTCTATGGCAGGAAGTGATGATTCTTTAGACAAGAGCGACCTAGAGGAAAATGCTGAATCTCAGGATCAATATAAATCCTTTCAAAGTGGTAGGATTATATTAGAACTTGGTCAGAAGATAGGAAGCGATCGAAGTGCATTTATAAGACATCCGACACCACCAATAAATCCATTGGAAACAGATAAGCAACAGCAGAACAACAAACAACAGCAAAATCAACAAAAAAGAATTATTGAAACAGAAAAAGAACAGACGAGCACAACAGTAACGAGTAATGAAATGCCTGTTGAAAATAGACCGGCTCAGGTACAAAAAAAACGAAATCCCTATTCGATAGAGGAACTTCTTAAAAAAGATGAAAAAAAGTCAACCTCAAAAAGGCCTAGGTTGATAAACATAGACGTCGTACAACCATGCGGTATCATTTTGAACAAAGAAATTTAAAGAAAATCTTACAAACAAATCTCATTTAGATTTTAGTCTTAATGATGTAGTATGATAGGTCTGTGAGATCTCTATAATTTAACTTTTATTATATATAATTTCTAAGTTAATCTTTAAAAGGTTGTTATGTATGTTTGACCAAGGTACATAGACGTCTGAATTCGCCAAATGTAAAGTAAGATGATAAGTAAGAATCCTGTTGATTTTGACCAAGAAGTGAAAATATGAATAAATACATGAATATCGTTGTCCGAATGATTAAACGAAAAGGGTAATAAAGTAACGGCTGTAAAGTATGAGTACACGGAAGACATGAAAATATACATATATATATATATATGTATATATATATGTATGTATATGAAAAGGACACACGATGCAGTAAAGCCATAAACGAGTTTGGTGTTGTACCGTTGACACGTTGCACTAGTGTAAAATACTATGAAATGTCAGAGTGACATAAAACAGGCATGAGAGAGAGAGAGAGAGAGAAAGAAAGAGAAATTATATAGCAACGAGAGAGAGAGAGAGAGAGAGAGAGAGAGAGAGAGAGAGAGAGAGAGAGAGAGAGAGAGAGAGAGAATGTCAGTTTTGCGTTTACAACGTTGTAAAAACCTTTTATCCCGTTTTTCATCTCGGTCCAATTAATGCACTATAAAATGCACATTGCCTCGACATCCTGCTGTGGTGTTTTTTTTCTCTTTCTTTTCTTCTCTTTCTATCTAAAGGCTTCTAAAGAAAAAAAAAAAAAAAAAAAAAAATAATGTCTCAGTATGATAAGAATATTTCTAAAACAAGTTTCAATCGTATTTACCACCTTGACAATGTTTTTATTTCAATTAATTTTTAAGGAGGAGATCTTATATCTATTTCGTTGATAGAAAAAGAAATCTAGAAATTAAGACTAATTAGTGTAATTAATGTTTAAAAAGACAAAAGATGGAGATCGATCTTTTTTGTTCGTCCTTTTTTGTTTCTTTCTTTTTTTATTTATCCTAGGAAAATTCTTCAAAGAAATATTTATTATAGGTTTAGAATGAATCGCTGTCACTTAATTGGATAATTGAATATTGCATTCTTCTTCTTCTTCTTCTTCTTCTTCTTCTTCTTCTTCTTTACTATTATTATTTATTTATCAATGATATATTTAACAAAGATGATTTTAATTATAAGATCGGACTTATATATCTTTACCAAGTGTGTGAAAGAAAATAAGGATAACTCAAAGATTCTACTAAATAGTCATCCACAATAACTTTCTTTTTCCTGAAAAAAAAAAAAATTTGTCGAGTCTTCGAACTCAAAGATGTTAAACTTAATCAATTTTTTCCTTCGATTATTATCGACTAATTAATAATCGTAATCTCAAATTGTCCTGTATAATATCATTAAAATACACTAGTCAAAATGATATCGTTTTTATTAAACTAATTAACAAAACAAACATACCCTCTAAGAGATATATTATTGTTAATTAAAATTTATTTAAATTATGTTGAAATAATTTGGTGGCTTTTAAAAAAATTAACTAATATTTTAAAGAAGGTATAAATTGAATTGTTCGCAATATTCTCAGCGTAAAAATCATTTAATTTCTTATCGTCGATGTAAACAAAAAATATTTAAAAAAGTTATTACATTTATATAATTATTTATCTAAAGATATATAATAGTATCGAGCAGAATTGAACACTGTTGCTTCTCGTTAACGAGAGCATTTAAAAATTTATATATATATATATATATATATATATATATATATATATATATATATCATTTAGCAGCTATATATCAAATTCCAGATAATTTTTGTTCAAAAAAATTCGACGTATAGCCATTACTTAAAATAATAATAATAATAATAATAATAATAATAATAATAATAATAATAATAATAATAATAATAATAATATTAATATTAATAATAATAATAATATTAATAATAATAATATTAATAATAATAAAGATTGTCATGGACAATTACATATATATATATATATATGTACACTCTTGTTCTTTAAAAAAGAAGAAAAATTTGTTCAAAGTTGAAAATTATGTTGAGAATGATTCAAAGTATTCGTTGAAACCGTGTGAACCGGATGAGAAGGTGCTGGCGTGTAAAGACTATGATGAGAATGCGATTTAGCTCTGGACAGTTCACTGTAACGATCTTGTTCAGGTGGTGCTACCAGAAGGACTGGTCTCAAGGACAAAGATTTGCGTGAGCCAGCCACGCTTTGAGCCTCATTTACGTAACCTGGATTGACCTCTCCTGAAAGAAATCCATTAACTTCAGTTTTTCTATAAAGATATTCCCAAAACAGAAATGTATATATATATATATATGTATATATATATATATACACTTTATTATTATTAATCTTATTGTGTTTTACTATAATAAAAAAAAATTTATTAGTATGTTAATATTTTATATTTATTTTTTGCTATTATAACAAATCTTTTTACTTTTTTATAAACAGAGTTAATTAGATTAATTCTGAGTTTTTATTTATAATAAACTCGTTAATTTATTAATGAATCAAAAATGTAATAAAATATAAATAGATGGATATTATCATGTCGCATACCTTTGTACAAAGATCCATTGTTGAAAGGTTCTGGTTGTAATCTAACATGTCTCGAGGCAAGAATGAAAGCGAGAGCAGCCAAGGTAGTAGCATCCAGAGCAGCAATTGCAGCTAATGGTATGGCCCATCTAACTGCACATGCTCCAGGATTGTACCTGCAAATCCAAATCCAAAAAATAAATTTGCCTAATTCAGTTTCTATAGAGAATAAAATAAAAGAATTCTACCTGGATGCAGATGCACCACAAACTGCTCGAATTGCTGGTGAATCCCAGCCAAGTGGATAAACACATACACCAATTGCCATACATATTGCTACAAATCAAAACCGAAATAATAATAATAATAAATAATAATAAATAATAATAAATAATAATAAATAATATTAAATAATATAATAATAATAATAATAATAATAATAATAATAACAACAACAACAATAATAATAATAATAATAATACTAATAATAATAATAATTGATAATAATAATAATTGAGATTGACTATTGAAAGGCTCAATGTGTTAAGGTCACATGACATTTAGAGAAAGGCATTTGAATTGATGAGATTAATTTAGGGAACAGAACTGTTCCACTATGTATATATAAAAAGTACGTATGTACTTTTATGTATATATTTGTTTTTTAATTTAGATATTAATTTTATTGTAACAAATTCTTTTTTTTTAATGTTGTGCTATATATATATATATATATATATATATATATATATATATATATATATACACTATAGCGAGATAGTTGAGGAAAAAATTAAAAAAAAAAATTTTTAATTTGTTGAGATTAAAAGCATTGAACGTTGAACGTGCTAAACACATCGAGCAAAGTTGATTTTCTTTGGTGAAACCTTTGCATTCTCTCTCAATTCGTTCGCATTTCAAACGGCAACTTTCACCGTGACTAGTTATAGAAACGGAACGAGCGATTCTCGGTATGATACCAACAACACGACAGAGAACTCAAAATACAACGCACGTCACACGCTGCTGCAGCAGCTGCTGGTATCCGATTGCTAAACATGAATATCTCATTTCAATTTTTTTTACTTTTTCGAGAAAGTAATCTCGAGCAACTTTCCATTAACTTTCTTTTCATTGTTATTTTATTTTTTAATAAATAAAAGGAAAAGTTGTCCAAAGGTTCGATTGATCTAAAACGATTGAGGGTTTTTTTTTTTTTCTTCTTCTTTTTTTTCGCAGTCGTGAAACATGCGATTGTCAGCGATCAAACATAACCTAAAAAACGACGACACTATACTATTTCATTTGTAATAAAATCCAACAAAACGCGTATGTTAATAGTCGAAGGCGTAGCCAACGGTACATATGTATTATATGCATACATAAACACAAATACATATATATACATATATATATATATATATACATAAATATCAATGATGGGCTTTTACACATAACGGACTATTCTACATTTTCTGCGCATATACCATAAGAGTCACGTTCTTATCGTAAACCCGACGCACGTTTGAAACCGGATATGTGAAAAGATTTTTAAATTCTATGTAAAATAATACATATATATATATATATACATATATATATAGGGTGGGTGGTAGAGGGGGATTGATTGCATCACTAAGCGTTGAGTCGACATAGAAGGATCGTACTTTCTAATATCCTCTCGCAATTGTACAATTTTAACAACGTGTATTCCTTGATTACCTGAAACTACCTGCATCCAGCCGCAAAGATAAAAAACGGTCGTGCTCTGACAAAAAAAGAAAAGTAGCATCGCACAAATCGAGAGCAATGCAACGATCACTGCAATTCCAACTAATATAGTGCTGGCTCTAAATGGGACATTGGCTATGGTCGAAAGATCGTCTAATCTTCCGATGCATTCCTCTCCTAATTCACCTAAAAAGTCATTAAGCAAAAAGAAAAAAGAAAAATACTAATTTACTAAGTTAACAAGTAAAGATTATTTTACGTCGTGAATTTATTAAAAAGTCCGTCAATGGACATTAGCAACAACATGTCTACGAGGTCTAATTGACAAATAATTTTTTTTTTCGATGTATCTACGTTTCAGTCAAGACAATGACACGAATTGAGAAATTTTTGCATAGACAGAAACTTAATAAAGAATTTAACGTCATTTCTTACCATTTCCATAGCTACATCTTGTCCAGAGTCCAAATCTTCCAGGATTTTCGTGTTCCAAATCACCGAGCCATTCCGGTGTTACGAAAGCAACAACACCAATTATGGCGTAGCATATGGTGAAGATACCCCAGAGTACGCCGATCGCTTTTGAATTACGTATGTAATTCGTTGCATACATGTGAGACGACTCGACGTACTCTATTTTCGAACCCATTTCAATGATTCGTAACTTTCTACGAAGGATACACGCCGTAATCTATTTCAGTTCATCATCGCATTATATATGTGTGCGTGCGGGTGTTTGTATATATAAGTATACGTTATTTCTTCTCCCTTCATAAATGTCAATGTATAATAAACGAATTCCTCTTTTTGTATCACTTCGAATCGGTGAGTTCGACGATCGACGTTGCACAAGAAACGATTTGAAATTTGTTTTCTTCTTTTGAATAACACAAAATAACACACTAGTATAGATCACAACGATCACAGCAGTCTATTTTCTTGCATCGTCGTTGCACTCTCCCACAAAAGCCGCGCACTTCCTCCTTCCAATACGACGATCCTCCTCTTCCAACGACGAACTGAAAGTCTTTCGGAAACGTAAGAAGAAAGACACTCTCCTTGTCTTACAGTTTAAGATGGCGGCTGGTGCCGCCTACGTCGCTAACGTTGAGAAAACGTCAGAAAACGTCAGAAAAGAAGATGCTCGTCAAACTCTCCATGAATGGAGATGACCGTTAAAAAGCTTCTTTTCAAAAAGGTACCGATTGGAGGGAGAAAGACGCAATGAATATTTTTATCCTGTGACGTTCTCACGCGATGACTCTCGTCGCTTTTAGTCATTTATTCTTAGATTTCTTTTCAAACATATCTTAATTCTATTCCGATGTCATCCAGGGAGATCATTTCCTTCATTTTCACGAACTTGAGCGAACTTGTATTTTTTATATTCGATCTCGCATGCATTTGAAAAAATGTTGTATATTCGTAAAAGTTCGTCAATGATATTCCGAGCCGTTGACACGTTCATTGAGTAGATGCGTCGAAGATGAAGCATTGACTGATTATCGCGTAGACAATGTCGTTGACGAAAGTTTTAATAGAAAAGGCGAACGTAGCGCCGCCAGTGACGAGTAATTCAACTATCTGTTAACATGGCGAACCGCACGGTAAAAGACGCGAAATCAATTCGCGGTACTAATCCACAGTATTTAGTGGAGAAAATAATAAGATCTCGAGTTTACGATTCGAAATATTGGAAGGAAGAATGTTTCGCGCTAACCGCAGAGTTACTTGTCGACAAAGCCATGGAATTGAAGTTAGTAAACAATATGTTCCATTAACCTCAAATTTCAATTTCATTCCTATGGATTTTATCTATCCTATGTAATTGTAATACTTGTATATTATTTTTCTTTTGTTTAGATACATAGGCGGAGTTTACGGTGGCAATGTAAAACCGACGCCATTTCTATGTTTAATATTAAAAATGTTGCAAATACAGCCAGAAAAAGATATCATAGTAGAGTTCATAAAGAACGAAGAATTCAAATATGTCAGAGCTTTGGGTGCGCTTTATATGCGACTGACAGGTTCATCATTGGATTGTTACAAGTATTTAGAGCCTTTGTTCAACGATAATAGAAAACTTAGAAAACAAAATAAGCAAGGTTTTTTCGAATTGATCCATATGGATGAGTTTATAGATGAGCTTCTACGCGAAGAGAGATCGTGCGACGTTATTTTGCCAAGAATCCAAAAGCGTCACGTTTTAGAAGAAAATAATGAATTAGGTATGAGTTTTGTATCTAAGATTAGATATCAAGATAAAACGGATTATTCTTTGTCTTTATGCGTTTATCATTACAGAGGCAAAAGTATCGGCATTGGAAGACGACATGGATGAAGGAATTGAAACGTCAGAGGACGAAGATATACCTCCTGTCAAAGAAGAAAGCCGCAAAAGAACGGAAGATCATGATAGAGACAGAGATCGTCACAGAGACAGGGACAAGAGACATTCTCGTTCGGATAAAAAATCGGATAGGGAAAAGCAAAGGTCGCGAAGTAGAGATAGAGAAAGAGACAGGAGAGAACGTAAACGAAGTAAATCGCCTAAGACCCATTCCTCCTCGCATAAGGATAAAGATAGAGATAAGGATAGACATAGAAGAGATGACAGAGATAGGGATAGAGATCGAGACAGAGAAAGAGACAGGGATCGAAGAAGAGATCGTGAAAGAGCTAGGCATTGACTTGGCAATTATGCTGCGTGCTTGTAAGATTTTCATTGATATTATTTACGAGATAGGATTAAATATAAATTTCATTTCTACGGTTGTTATATTTTCACTATATTCTCCAGTCTGACCAATAACAGTAATTGCAAACATCGATCTTAATAGGTATTAAAGTTCGCCGATAGAAATGCTACACAGTAGCTTACTTTTATATATTTCCAAATAACGATCATCCCCAAATACATTATATAACTTTTGTATATAATAATATGTACAAATCGTGTTTTTAAGAAAAGAAGAAGAGAAAAATAAATTCCACATTGCATTTAAGAGTTGCGTTCGTATTTATAAATGTCAGCACGAGTCCGTCAATGTTTGTATAAAAAATTAAATACGAATTCCATATTAAAATGCAATATTGCATTTTTTCCCCGGTACACGCACACGCACACGCGCACGCACACGCACACGCACACGCACACGCACACGCACACACTCATACCAGATATTAAAATAAATGTCGTGTAGCCTATCTAGAAATACAATCTCTGTGATTATTCATCATCAGGAATATATACATTTGCATAGAAATTCATATATTTCTCAATAGTTATCGCTCTAATTTAATGTAACAATTAAAATATATCACTATATACTTAAAGATAATTGTAAATAATACAACTTCTTTCGACAAGGTGTTAGTGCATCCAGGTACTTTTAACAAAATGTGTTTTGGTGGCTTCATATTTAAGTATGACCAAAACTACTGCGTTAAAATTGCAGATTGTCATTATTATATTTATTAGAGGAATCATGTTTTTTCTTTTTCTGTTTTTCTTTTTTTTCCTTTTTCTTTCTTTTTTTCTTTTTTCTTTTTTTTTTCTTTCTTTCTCTCTTTCTTTCTTTCTTTCTTTTTCGTTCAACTAAAAAGAAATTTTACTAAATTTGGTATTAATATATGTACTTTCTTTGCAATGATGCAAAATTATATGCGTATAGTAAATGAAAATTAGATAATCTCGATTAATTGAGACTAAGATTATGCTAATGTCATAAGTTCTCATTAGAAAGTAGGTGAATTTAATATAAATAGTCTCTCTTCTTCTTTTTTTATCCACTTCAATAGTTTACTAACTGCATCAATTGCATCGGGCTTTGTAACCAGTGGCTCGAACGTTACATAAATTTCAAAACCTGAGGTTACCTGAAATTAATTTCATAAGATTTTATAAATCAATACTTAAAATGACGCATATCTTTTCTTTCAATTCTAATATGGCTTACCCAGGCCAACATAGTTTCTTTATCCAATTGTTGAAAGATTAATTTTAATGGTCGATTAGGAGAATGCAATCTGTGATGCAGACATTGATACTGTCCAAGTAATCTAAAATATTGTTTACATATAAATCGTTAATATGAGCCTTTTTTTTTTTTTTATTTCTTTAATTTACAGGTTTGACTTCTTTCTGACCGTTCTATTTCCTCATCAGTGGTATATGGCGGTTGAAGACCAGGACTCCAAAATTGCGCCGTGCTTTTACATTTGTACAGAACATGCCGCATTTCAGGTAGGCCGATATCCGCGGTCGTAATTGGTGTTTTATTCATAGATTCATTTATCGCTTCTAAACAATTTGTCCTCCTTAATTTCTCCACTATTTTCTAATAAGGAGTTTTTAATTACGTCAAATTATGTTAATATTACTTTGAAATAAAATTCATTTTATAATGTTGCTTAGCTTACTTGTTTAGCTTCTGAAAGTACAAAGAATACGTGTCTATCCACGGTAAGTAATAATAAGCATGCTTGACAATCTTCCGCCAGATACGAGACATGGCCGTGCATATAACCGTTGGCATCAAATTTTGGCAAACATATTGGGGTCCATATTTCGAAAGTCTTAAGGGACTCTGAACTGTCGACCAAGTTTTGTATTAAATGCAAATCCACGGGATGTAAAAAGAACTTATTCATTCTAACTAATGTGACCAATTGATTATTAGCCAAGAGTATCGCAAAGACCAAATTCTGAAAAATTTCTTTGTAGTTAGATCCTCTCGCAGTTTTAAAATAAGAGAGATAAAGAAATACGTTTAATATAATTAACAATGATTATACCTTTATTTTGCCACAGGTTTGTATAATAGTTTGCGTTATAGATGCCCTCATTGAGGGAAGTAAAGGCAAACATTTAATAGCTCCTAAAAAGAAAGCAGGTTCTCTATCCATAAAATTCAATAAGTGATCTATCAGTCTTTCACTGCCGCTTAATAATCTTCGCAAATCAAAGTTCCTTCGTAGATCGTATACTCGTGTTAATTGAGATTGGGTTAAAACTGAGACTATCTGATTATATACATATCTATAAGAAATTTTTTCTTCATATAGAACAAGTGTATAATATAAAAAAAATTTTAACGTTATATATGGACAATATAAAACAAATAAGACTATACATACGTAAGCTGTAAAGTAAGTTGAGGCACACTTTCCAATGTTTTGGAAACTGCAACTAATATTAATGGTCCTTTAACGAAGAAGACGAAATTAGTATCTCCGGCGTGTACAGATCTAATCATATCGCTGCCAGCTTGGACAAAGGATACTAGAGCTTGCATAACACCCATTAGTGTGACTAGTTTGTCCTCTGAACTGTATCGTGAATATATAGGTTTTCCTGCTTGACTTAAAATAAATACGTGTTTCCTTTGGGCTAACCAGATTTTACAACGCAACGGATCGGCATCTAAACTACTTTGACCTAAACGATGAGCAATGTCGTCCTGAGAGGAGATGTAATATTAATGAAAGTAACGAAGAAAAGAAAAGAAAAGAAAAGAAAAGAAAGGAAAAGAAAAGAGAAGAAAATAAATAAAACAAGAAGTTGTCGCAACTAAATCTCAACAAAGTATATGAAAACTGACCATATCGGATTCATCTAAGGATTCATCTTTTTTTAAATCGTGAGGGCTCTTAGCAGTAGGCGTCATAGGAATGTCTTGTACGTCGTCCTGAATTTCCGATATAGTACTTGTCGTACTTTCCTTCATTTGTCTATCGTCGATACTGCTACTCATTTCTTGTTCGTATTCCTCAAAGCTATCTGTTGTAACGAGCATCGTTTCAGCGGACGCACCCGGCTCTATGCCAGGTTCCGCTATACCATCGTCGATGGTAACACCAGATTCTTTTGTGGCCATTTTTCACGGACGAATAGCCCTGAACACAACCACTATTTCCCACTATTATAAGATTATTATTTTCGACGTACATTTAATGACGGCCTATTAAATGAATTAAACTACAATTATGTACAAGTAGGCGCCATCATGCTTTTTGTCTGCCTCCTTGCATCAGTCTGTCTCAAGTTTCTTTCGATAGAGGCAGCATGATGCATACATTCTTTTTTTTTCAAGCTTGCCAAACCTTATAAAACGTATACTTTTCAAAAGAAGAAGATCATTTAGATTTTATTTTCGAAACTTTTACATTGATGTACACTTAATGCACACTTAAGAGTTTATACAAGTAAACCTTAAAATATATTCCATTTCTAACCTCTGTCATATTACGAGATTAATTACAAATTATTAATTCTTTTTATAAGTTATTTTAATGTTTTTTTTTTTTTTTTTTTTTTTTTTTTTTTTTTTTTTTTTTTTAATTTATCGTGAGATAAATCGTGGACAAATTTTATTCGATCATTTGAATTTTCTGTAAACCGGATGACCAGGATTTTTCATTTTATAGTTATATTTTTGACTAACGTAGTAGTAATTCGACGTTACTGCCCCACAGCGGATCTACTTCCTTTCACGTAGTTATTTTCCAAGATAGTACACGTGTTTGACAGAATGCAGAAGGTGAATTTCTAATTTCTTGATAAATTTATTCAATAATATTTATTTCATTTTCAATGAAAATAATACAGATACATGTATATATATATATATATATATATATATGTATATTATGTACATTTTTTTCTTTTACATATATATAGAAACAAAAGGAACCGATTCATTCCGTGCAAGTTTTCGGACGCAAGGTAAACGCCATAATTTGTTACCATTAAACGCCCTATGACGCTCGTTTCTTTTGTAAACTATTATTGACATACATATATTTTTTTATTTATAGAAAAGTGCTACTGCAGTTGCTTATTGCAAACGAGGCCGTGGAAATCTTCGGGTAAATGGAAGACCATTGGAATTGGTTGAACCTCGCGTATTGCAATACAAATTGCAAGAACCTATTTTGCTCCTTGGAAAGGTGACGAATAACAAGTTTGATATTTGTATATTATTAGTATTAATAATCGAACAATAATTATACAATAGATGAGATCAGATTTATTTGAATACTGACTTTATTCGATGATGTTCAATTATTCCGAATATGAATAGCCATGACATATAGTTCAAGGATTCTGAGATTTGCATGCAAAGTGATACTTGCATGTGAATTGTTTTTCCAATTGCATTGACGAATATCATAACCTTTTAGGAGAAATTCGCTGGTGTTGACATCAGAGTAAGAGTAAACGGAGGTGGTCATGTGGCGCAAGTTTATGCCATTCGTCAAGCCATCTCCAAAGCTCTTGTAGCTTATTATCAGAAATGTAAGTGAATTATATACCAACTACATATGCATTCATATATCTTTCATTTTTATTTATCTCTACGTACGTTACGCATTCAGAAATATTGTATCGCATTTGTAGATGTCGATGAGGCCAGCAAGAAGGATATAAAAGATATTCTTATTCAATATGATCGTACTCTTCTGGTCGCAGATCCAAGGAGATGCGAACCAAAAAAGTTTGGTGGTCCAGGAGCAAGAGCACGGTACCAAAAGTCGTATCGTTAATATGTTGTTTATCATATTGCATAATGTTTATATCATTGAATAAAAAAGAAGAAAATCTCCCTGCACAGATGTGATTATAAATGGACGACGTGTAATTTTTTGTTTTTCAAACTTTTTCCTAAGCTAGATAGAAAAAAAAAAAGAAAAAAAAAAAAAAATTGGTTTGGATTAGTTGTAGCGCAGGTTAGAGAAATAAAAATATATTCCCTTTTTCTTTTCTTCTTTTTTCTTTTTTTAGATTACTTGTAAATCGTTTTCTACGAAGAATGATGATATACTTTATATGGAATGATATATTTACATAGAATTGGCCAATCCTGCGAACGAGTTAAGCTTTTATAAAAGAAAGAAAAAAAAAAAAGAGACATGTGCTCTCTGACGACGACAAAGATATTACAAACAAAATTCAATTAATTTTTCTTATTTCATTAAAAAATTAAAACGTTAGTCTGTCTAAAAAGAGTTATACATGCGTTAGGTATTTATAAATATATACAGAATCTGATAAAAATACTCATCGAATGAATTTATTAAATCGCTCAGTCGGCAAGCATGACTGACAAGAGACACCAGCGAAGTCTAGCGACACTGAAGCCGTACTAAGGAAACTTATTCTTCTACAAGAGTTTGAATCTTGGTAGAATCGCATACAAAGATACGAACGAAGTAATTGCTCTGTCGTGAGAGATAGAGTTAGGGGCTGAGTTGTTCGAAAGAAACTTGACGTGTCGCTCTCATTGGAGCTAATTGATCGACTAATTAAGAGCTGGTAGAAAAGAAAAACGGCCGACTATGCGGCCATTGTAAATTTTTCAATGCTCTAATCTTTCGTGAGAAGGTGAGTTAAAAAGATAAATAACAGTCAATTGCGTAAATTTATTTATAGATATTGAGCTTTAGCAATATATGTTCACATCGAAATAGTTTTGAAGAGAGTCCAGTTGCTAGAGAGACGTCACAACAAAAGATAAACACAGCTTTTATCTTACTTTTTTTCAATGAGGATCCGAAAAATATAATCACTTTATGATATGAAGATAATATTTTGTGCCTTATTTAATGTAGTTTTTTTATCGATCGAAGAAACGGACGAAAGGTCAAGTTATTTTGAATGTATCTTTACCATTTTTACCAAGTATGCGAAATTCATGAATTACATTCTATCATTGTGTTTCTTCGTTCAAATGGTTATGCCTTGGAGCTTTAATTTATATATATATATATATACATATATATATATATATAATTTATATAAATAAATAGTCTTTTTATAGATTACAGTAATGTCAAAGAAAAGCAGTAGCAAAATGTTAGTTCATCAATTATCTACCGTTCTGCCAGATGATAGACCCATCACTGCCATTAGTATTATTGAGGATATAGAGAAATGTCCACCAAATTTTACAGTCGTAAGTTTTATATTGGATATTAAATGACATTATTTTCAAATTATATTCATTTTGTACTTATGTTTGTTTTTCTAAGGTATCTAGAACATATGATCAGGATACCGATGCCGATTTATGGAGAGAAACTGGATTATTCATAAAAAAGAAAGGTAGATACATATGCTTTTCAAAGACCGAAGGTTTACCTCATTGCATTGTGGAAGATATCACCATTATCAATGAACGAGAAATGCCTCCAGAAGGATATAGCATTATCTCGCATACCGTAGATTCGAGTGAGTATATTTTTCTAATATCTCCAAATCTTCAAATTTAATAATGTTTGATTTTTCATAATATAATGTAATACTACATTCTGCAGTGCAGAAGGCATGGAGGAAAAAACAATTGTGTTATAAAATTAAAAACAAGGATTTGTGTTCTAAAGCTGTAACAGATATAATCATATGTAGTAGAATTGTACATAAGGCATCGAAGATGGCACCAAATGGTTTCGCTGCAGCTGGGTATGTTATTTTTAATTTTGTTAACTATTCAAGTTTCTACATCCTCGATTATTATAATAATAGAAAATATTTTTAATATAATTTTCTTTTAACAAAACAACAGTATAATAAATGGAGTATGCGTTTGTTATAAAACCGTGGATATAACAAACGGACAACCAAATTCTCAATCATATATTAACATAGAGTAAGTGAAAATTATTTACAAAATATAACATAATTTGATATTTCTAATGATTTTCAATTTTTTTACCTCAGTAAATTTTTAATGCAAAATGCTTCTCCAAATCCTTCCAATGGAACACCTCATCGAGTACCACCCGAGAGGCCACCTAAACCGAAGTTTTCTCCCAAACCAAATAATGGTATTTATTCTCAAATTGGAACACCCGCCATTGGAAAGGATACAGACGAATCTAATGATAGGGATTACGAAGTTTTAAGTCCTAGCGCGAGGTTGAGGCCTACGAGACCTGCACCTCAACCTCCTACTACTTCGGTCATTGGTTCCATTCCAATTTATGGTACACTGCCAGGTTCTTCCGATTTAGATGGAGTCCCATTCATTCTCAATCCTCGTCTTAATATTCATTCTGATTCTGCCAGTGTAAGTGAAAAGTTATTATTAAAGAATAGAAATTTTTATTTACAACATTTGTACGTAATCAATCAAAATGTGTCTTCCCTTTCTAGTATAAATTTCCTACAATCAAAATTTGGACGCAAAAAGATTTGGACAAAGAGGTATATATATATACACACACACACACACACACACACATATATATATATATATATATATTTATTTATTTATTTATTTTTTCTGTTTAAAAGATATACGAACTTCAACGATGATAATTGATTTTGTATTAAAATGATTTATTTCAGTTTTGCTACGATTTTCGTGCGGAAAGAGAAACTTGAAAATACCAATGTGCCAAATTATTTGTATGATAAAATCATACATTTCATTTGTTGTCTATTCATCCGTACTGACTATATAGTCGAGTGTAATAGAGTGCCTGAATGAGTGATTATACTAATTTCCAACCAAGGGATATCAGTTTATGCATTCTCTATGGTAAGCTGTATGAATTAAACGCTACACACACTTTTCTCAAATACATCTTCTTCCAATGCCCATATTTAGATTTTGATACCAGTGACAATTAGTGTTGTATTTTTATAGAATTGCGTTGTATTTTTATAGATATTAGAAAGTGTATATATATATATATATATATATGTGTATGTATATATATATATATGTATATATATATATATATATATATATATATATATATATATATATATATATATATATATGAATAACTGTACCATACGTTTTGTTTAAAAAAGTATTATAGAATATTTAAAGTTGTATTCGGTATATTCCTATGTCATAATCAAATGTGAAATTCAATAAAGCCATTTTTAATTTTACAGACAATTTATAGTTACAACTTCCTTGTAATATGTCTAAAGGTAAAGGAAACTTAACTGAATGACAGTACATACATTCTTTTAATGCAATTTAAGCAGATAAACGCAAAATCAAATTAATAATTATATATTATATAATGTTATCAGAAACTCGTGGCGTATATCTAGGTGCTAATCGATGGAATACAAGATAATAATTATGATTATTTTCAAGTTAGTTCTTTGTCCAGGAACGTATCAAGGTGGAAGATGGTGAATTTCATCCTACAGATAATAGTTTTCATTAATATCAATAGAAACACTTACACATACTGGCGAGTTATTTTATTTTAAAATATATATGAATAATATTATAAATGTTATCGTTGTAATAACGCAATCTTAAAAAATAATCGACGACAATAGAAAATAAAAAAATCCTGTATAAGATCGAGAGATTGCTCGGTAAGACTGACGTTAATGCGCATGCGTAGGAATCGCATGCGACTATTCGAGAATTCGCGCCGAACACCATTACTACGCAGTTTGTCGAGAAGTACGGTGTTTCTTTCAAGTAGTCAATGTCTTCGTGCGAATGATAGGTAATTATTTTCTTTTCTGTTTTTTAGATGAAATGAAAGTATCGTAATTATATACAATGAAATAATATAAATTATACATAATAAACAAATATGTGTATATATATATATATATATATATATATATATAAGGTATAATACAATGAATATTTTTTGGCATACGTTTCTATGGAAACATTAAAATACAAAAAAAAATGTTAGAACTCGTCAATAATTCTTTTTTTAGGGTTTTTATTATTCGATTATTGTAAATCTTGCAACAAAATTCGAGAAAATATGATAGATCGATATCTTAAGTAATACGGAAGAATTCCCACGAAGGTATGACCGTTGTTGGTCTTGAATAATAAAATGCTAACTTCCGTATCGTTAAGCAGAACGACCTCGTATTATTATTCATCATATATATAACTGCATGTAAATGAAATGACTTTATGCCAAAAAAAAAATGATGCAGGCAGGATTGAAGGAAACGAAGATCTAAAAAATTTCATTATTTTGATGAAATTCAATAAATTCATGAAAGTGAAGGTAATGGAATATAGATTTTGTTTTTCTTTTTATTTTTATTAGGACTTAACTCGAGGAAAGAGAAACAGCGTCACATTAAAGAAAATTGTAGAAAAATGGAAGGAACAATGACTGAATTCGAAGAGAACGTGTCCTTCGATGCCGACGACCCGGACTTTGCTCCTAAGGTTACGCATATCGTGGTTACACAGGCCGTCCTTCGTAGCATGCATTTTACCGACATTACCTTCGGAGTCGACAAACGTGAGTATAATATATTCCATATGTTCCGTCATGAATATTATTGCGAAGCTGTGTTGGAACTTTCTAAAAATTTCCTTGGAATTTTAACTTGCCGAGCACGATTTATCCTTACCAGTCATGTTGTTACAATTCTTACTAACATAATATATAATTTCTTTCTTTCTTTCTTTCTTTTTTTTTTTATGACAACGAGAGATTCTATTTTACCGATCGATTTTTTTTTTTTTTTTTTTTTGTTTAGAAAGATAACTTCCCCTGTGGGTCGGGGATAGAATATATCCACAGTATCCCCTGCTTGTCGTAAAAAGCGACTAATAGGGGTTGAGTGTTGGACTGACAACCCAATCTCGCAAAAACCCACTTGTTAAACCCACCGGAAACTTCAAGAAGAAAAGCCGGATTGAATAATTGATGCAAACTCCTGAAGAAGGCTGAAGCCCATTATGGAATGTAGTAGCAATGGATGGATGGATGGAGATGAATAGAACTAATGTATATCTTCATAACTTGTTTCTATTTTCTTTAAATCTTAGAATTTGGACGAATATAGTGAGTTGAATATTTTTTTTATTGGCAGTATAGTTCGAACGGTCGACGCTAGATGGCAATACATGAATAGTTTGGTCGACCAGTAAAAAGTTGTTAAGCCTCTGCAATTTCTATTAATATATTACTAAAAATATTTTGATAGATAATAGTATATTCGAACTATTTGTATCAATAAATATTTTAGTTATTTATTAGAATAAAAGAAAAATTATTCTTTGAGATAAGAATATTTTTCGTCAGCTTTGATGTCATCATTGTGAAAAGATAAGAAAGCGAAAGAGAGTAAACGTAATTTTCCGCTGATATAGGTCGGAAAGTTTATCGAAGACCCCCACGTATGTTACTTAATTTACAACCTTCTAACTTGTTCGACGGTTTATGTCATTTATGTGTTATGATAGATTTCGAGATAATAATTTTTGTTTGTTCTTTTTCTTTATTAAACAGAGAAAGTAGTGTACAATCATCTCGATAAAACAAGACCCTGCTTTTGTTTTTTGAGGATAAACACGTCTCTTTTGTATTTGGCGATTATATATCAATCTTTTATCTTGTCATCGACTACTTCAGAGTAACATGTTCAGTTCACATATGATAACTACATTATCGATGGAGAATGAGAGAGGAAAAGTGGGAGGAAGCGAGATAGATAGAAAGATAGCTGGATAGAGATTGAGAGAGACAGAGAGAGAGAGAGAGAGGACTTTGTCTTTTGTTTTCTTTTTCTTTTTATTTTTAATTTTAATTTTAAATTCGAGACAACTCGTCTAGCGGTCATTCAAGGAAATCCAAGTTCTATTTCGGTTTTCTCGTGTCGTTCGTGTCTACCATGTTGCAATATTCCAGACACACGCGCAAAAGGGGATAGGCAATTTCCTTAAACGAAGGAAGTGAACGATAGCCTAACCTTCTCGTCATCAAGGGTCACAACCTGAATGGAACGTTACGAGCTTTGAAACATGTGATCACACGATGGACACGTGCAAGCTCTTTGATTTCTTCAAATACGATCGATTTCTCTTTAATGCACGCACACACGCGTCCACACGCACACGCACGAATCATGCAATATTGTCGATTGTCGAATTTTCTCGAATCTGATTGTAAGATTTCTTTGTTTTAGTTGAATCATTTTGTTCAATTATTTTTACTATTAATTCCGATAAAAAAAGTAAGGTAAATTTTTATTAAATTACTAAAATACAATAGTAGTAATAATAATATAATAATAGTAATAAGATTTATTTGAAATTATTGTAATTTCGATTAAAACAAAACATATTAAATACATTCTATGATCTCGTTAGGGAAACCAAAGTTATTAGAAAAGTCATTAAGTATGAACCTTAACCTATCGATTTTCTCTCCTTTCGAATTACCTTTTACGGAAGTTAGTTAAAGTAGGCGAGAAAAAAAAAAAAGAAGCATTCAATGTTAAGGATCGTCGTTGGACTTTGATAGAATTACTAATAAATTTTCAATCGGGCGAGAGAGGAAAGTTCTTCTCGTGTCATGAGTAATAAAAGGAATTTTTTTAAAGGTCAAGCTTCGGCCTCTAAAGGGGAATAATTATAGGTTAGAATGTATCTCACGAGAATTGAACCCATACTATTTCCGAGTGATCATCTAATTGGTAAATTTTGATAGAATTGATAAATTCTTTTATTCCTTAGAATTTTTTCAATAATTAATTCGTCATTCGTGGATTAATATTGATGTGCGTCGCTTAATATTATTTGTAAACAAATGAGAGCAGTCCAATGACACTAGCGAGTCACGTGGTAATAGTATGTCTCTATCCTTGTCTGCTGTCTGTTTCTTTCTCTCTCTCTCTCTCTCTCTCTCTCTCTCTCTCTCTCTCTCTCTCTCTCTCTGTCTCTCTGTCTCTCTGTGTATATCCTATCTTACACATACACACACAGTTTTATTCGTCTCCGTATATCAACCGAGTCTCTTATCGGTATTCATTAGTCCAATAAACTTTAATCAAGTTGCTCGGCTACGAGAAGAGGAAAAAGGTTTCAAGGTCTTGGCTTGTTGGCGCTTGGCTGATCGTACGACGACTTTGCTAACTACGCGACAGAAATATTCTGACGTAACAACGATCCATGACTTTGCTCGAAGGATGTTCCTAATGATTCTCCATTTAATCGCACAAATAAAAATGCTTTTTATATTTTTGTCTTTTTTTTTTCTTATTTCTTTTTTTATTAAATTTGGGGATTTTAAAAGTGTATTTCCAAGAATTGAACGAGGAAAAACGTCGATTGATAAAGAGAATCTATCACGTGATCGTTAAACTAATCTATGCAGATTACTTAAAACTAAATGGAATTTTATCAAATCATACATATGTATGATACATATATTGATTATCCATGTTCAAGCAAATTACAGGAAAATTTGTCAAGAAAATAATCAAGGTAAACATTTTTCCTTTTGTATTTTAAACTCATTGATGTTTTCTTACTAAATTATGAAATATCCAAAAAATTATACAAAAGAAAATAATGAATCCAAATATTTGTACTTTAATTTATTAGTATATTTATATTAAAGTTATTAAATTTCAAGCAAAAATTTATTAAGAAAAGTCATTTATTACTTGAAAGATATATTTTGCCTTTATACTTTAACTTCTTAGACATATTGATACCAAATTCTTTTCCATATGAATCATACATAGAAAGAATTTTTTTTAGA